>NW_006400233.1:228940-269419 GCF_000299155.1 Elephantulus edwardii | reverse complement strand
TAATTGGGATGGGAGTGTCAGAGACAGTGCGATTGGCACAGGACAGAGCGGAGTTTAGGGCTGTTGTACATAGGGTCGCTATGAGTCGCAGGCGACTTGACGGCACATAATAACAAACAACAACAACATGTAGGTTTTATTTTCACGATGTCCTTTCAGGCTCATGTGATGTGAATAATTTTTCTTACGATTATGTTTTCATCTCAAAACTCTCTTGAGACTTAAATCCATAATCAATGTGTTAGCACATATACCACCCAACTTCAGTCATTTGAAGAGTCCAGATAGTTTTTCTCCAGAGCATGGACCTGGACTAAGAATTAAAACAGAAGTCTTTACCTTTTTGCTTCCTTTCAAATGACTTGCAGATCTCATGAATACCAGTTCCTCTTTCCAGAAATTAGGGTAAGGTACACATACTGATCACAGTCTCTGGGTGATGCAAATGGTTGATGTTTTGAGTGAATTAGTGGTAAGAAATTGCATTGCAGTCCCTAAGGCATGCAGTTCAAATCCACCAGCTGCTCTACCTAAGAAAGATGGATTTTCTCCTCCCTTGTAATAAACTGCCTTTTGAAACCATGCTGGAAGGTCAGCTATGGGTTGGTTCTGACTTGAAAGTACATAACAACAAGAACAAAGACCTACTACTTTTGAAATAATCAGCCATTCAAAACCTTAGGGAATATATGGATTGGAATTATTTTGACAGCAGCTGGTTTGATTATACTATGCTTTGTATCTCAGCATATCAAATTAGCAATTGAATAGTTGGACAATGACTAGAGAGGATAGAAGGAGAATTGATGCCTTTGAGCTGTGGTGCTGGAGAAGAGGATTCTGAAGCTTCATCTGACATACTTTGGACATGTAAGGAGGGACAGGTCCTTGGAGAGGGATATCATGCTTGGGAGGGTGGGGGTGGACAGCGCAGGAAGAGACGACCCTCTATGAGGTGGATTGATTCAGTGACTGGGGTAATCGGGATGGGTGTGTCGGAGGCAGTGCGATTGGCACAGGATAGAGCAGAGTTTAGGGCTGTTGTACATAGGGTCACTATGAGTCGCAAACGACTTGACGGCACACAACAACTATGTATTTGAAAGTTGGACAGAAAGGATGAAAGAAGAAAAATCTGTAAGTTGTGGCATTGGAGAAGAGTACTGAATATCCTGTGGGATGTGGACTACTTAAAGAACAAGCAAATTAAGGGGTGGGGGGGGACGACAAGCAAATATGTCTTCGAGGGCATGCCACCAGAATGCTCCTTAAAGGTGAAACTAAATCTTACATACTTTGGGCATGTTCTAAGTAGGGGCTTGTTCTTGGAAAAAGACCTCATGCTTGGTAAGAATGAGGGTCAGTGATAGAGAGGAAGACCTTTAACAAGGTGGATTGACACAGTGACTGTAATAGTGGGCTCAAGTATATCAGAGATAATGAGGATGGCACAGGGTAGGGCAAGGTACAGATCTGCTGTTCATTGATAGTGCTGCATTGGATCATGGTTGACTCGATGGTACCTAACAGCAACAATAGCACTGTTTGATTTTAAATGCCCAACCAGAGATGAACATTTGGGGGGGGGGGAGCTTATTAATAGTTTCCTTCTCTTGTGCCTCAATGCTGTATTTTAGAACAGCATTGGTTTAATGTTTCCTAAGCCTCATTGACTTATTAGAAAATATGTACAGGAACAATTGGCTGACTGTCTCCTTTGCCATTGAGGTACCTTAAGGTGAGAGGTTTTGTTTTTGTTTCTTGTATTTAATGCTTAGAAGAAGCACAACTCTCAGAGCAGCTAATAGTAATTGTGTGTGGGTTTTTTTGTTGGGTTTTTGTTTGTTTGTTTTATATAGCAAATATACAAGATGATGATGCCTTTGAGTTCTGGTGCTGTGTTCAAGAAGAGTCTTGAGTGTAACATGTTCCTCCAAGAAAATAAATAGGTCTGTCTAGGAAAGAGTGAAATCAAGTTTCTCCTTGGAGGCTAGGATTTTGAAACTCCATCACACATAACCCTGGGCATGAGGCCAGAAGACGGACATCATGCTTAGAAGGGGTGGAGGATCAGTGCGAGAGAGGAAGACCCCAGACGAAACAGATTGATGCAGTAACTGGGGTAATGGGGGTAGGTGTGTCAGAGTCCATGAGACTGGCTCAAGAAGGGCAGGCTTCAGAGCTGTTGTACATAGGGTCGTGATAAGTTGCCAACATTTAACAACAACATAGTAAATGTGCTTTATTTAAAATGCTCGCTTTAGTGAAAGCAGACAGACGCTCAGTTGGTGTCAGCAATAGTAATTGTTAATGAGAGAATAAAAGCCTACCTTTAAATTAACTGGACCCAGAAATAAGGATTTGACCTTTGAAGCATGGGCACCCGTGTACCTGATGGATGAACATTTCCAATTGCTTGTAACTAATACAAAATTTATGAACATCTTTGTAAAAATCAGTTTTTATGTTAAGAGGCTCACACATCAAAACCTCAGCTAAAATTAGCTCTTGGTTGCTTAGTGGTAAGAAATTACACTGCTAACCCAAAGAAAGGTACACAGTTCAAATTGACCAACTGCTTCAAAGGATAAAGATGGGCAATGAGATTTACAGCCTCTGAAAACTCAGTGGAGGGTCAGCTGTGAGTCATTTCCAACTAGGTGGTACTCAAAAACAAGAAGCTGGTAAAAGTCTCCTGACTAACCTGGAAGTTAATCATATTTCAGAAATGTATTGTCACAAATTTCACATGGCATTGCCATCAAATTTTTGTAACATTGTATTCATTATTTGTATAAACATTATGAACATCCTGTGTGTCAAAAATTTGTTCTTTCAGTAATTGTACAGAGTGTAGATGGCATGGAGACAGCCACTTCTGATCTATACTGACCCATAAGGGAGAACTGTCTCCTGTCAACCGCATCCACAGTACAAAACACTTCCACACCTACTTCTACCAGTCGCAGCAGCAACAGGTGAACTACCGGATTTGAAATCTGTTGCAGTGGCCACAGAGATCTAACAAAACCATACTCACAGGGCATTTACTGGAGACGTTAACAGTTTTTTCAGATTGGCAAAGGATACAATTTCTTAGTCAAGGCAGCTTCTCAAGCCTGTTTGGAAGCCGTTTGACCTTGTTCCAAAGTTTCTTTAGGCTTGCCAATTGTGATATCTCCCTTCAGGCCTCCAGGAACCTTGAGTTCCAGGCTCCTGGCTCTGGTTCTGATTCTGGCTCTGGTTCCATGGGTCAGCATTTTAAAGTCAGCTCTATCTTATGTTATTCTCTGGTTCCCCACTGAGGCTGTTTCTGCTCTTGTGTAGATCCAGTGTGACTGGCACAGTAATCTCTGGCTCTGAAAGACATGTGCTGCATTTTTTTGCTGCTTCTACCTTGCTAGTAATGTGATTCTCACTTTGCTGCTAAACTTGCTCAACTTAAACTCTGTTGTTGTTATGTGTCATTGAGTCACTTCCGACTCCTAGCGACCCTATGTACAACAGCCCTAAACTCTGCTCTGTCCTGTGCCAATCACATCGTCTCCAATACAGCCATCCCAATTACCCTAGTCAGTGAATCAGTCCACCTTATAGAGGGCCTTCCCGTCCTGCACTGTCCCTCCACCCTACCAAGCATGATGACCCTCTCCAAGGACCAGTCCCTCCTTACAACATGTCCAAAGTATGTTAGAGGGAGCCTCAGAATCCTTGCCTCCAAGGAGCCACCCGGTTTAACCCTTTCCAGGATGAATCTGTTTGTTTTCCTAGAAGTCCATGGTACTCTCAATACTCTTCTCCAGCACCAAAGCTCAAAGGCATCAATTCTCCTTTTCTCCTTCTTAGTCATTGTCCAACTCTCTGATGCATAACAAGTGATCGCAAAGACCATGGCCTGTATCAGATGCACCTTAGTCTCTAGAGAGACACCATTGCTCTTCAGTACTTTGGAGAGGTCCCTAACAGCAGACTTCCCCATGGCAATACGTCTTTTAATTTCCTGGCTACTGGTGCCAAGAGTGTTGACTGTGGAGCCAAGCAAACTAAAGCTGTGAACAATCTCAATCTCTTCACCATCCATCCTGATGCTGCCAGTTGGCCCAGTGGTGAGAATCTTTGTCTTCTTGATATTGAGCCTTAATCCATATTGGAGGCTGCAGTCCTTGTCCCTCTGCAACTGACCAATCCTGTAATGGTTCATTTATTCACACCCTGTTTTAGATTCTTGCCCAGCTATGTAGTAAAAGTCAAAGCCAGTGGCTAGGAAAGCCATTTTTAACAGTGAACCTATGACACCACAGTAGCAGTTTCTTGATTGGTCATAGCTCTCTACCTACTGGGCTAGGTACAGGGTACAGAGGAAATATGGGCCCTGCCCACACCATTAGAGCATAGCTTGTTGAAGAATGCAGATTGTAAAGTACAGGATGTGTGCTGCTGAAAGAGATGCACTATGCTGTATTGGCCATCAGGGTGACAGGGCTGATTGAACACCAGTGTAGCTTGGCCAGTGTCACATCAAAGCTGGCCCTGTCAGGGAATTCAGCCCAGATGAAGGATGGTGCACAAGGAGGCTCAGAGGGTTCTATGGGGGCAGGTGGTGGGGTTTGTTTGACCTGCATGTGCTGATGGTGCTTTTGCCCTCTATAGCATGGACAAGGACAGCCCTGATGTTCACCAGGACCTGAACACCCTAAAGACCAAGTTCCAAGAGGTGCGGAAGGTTGTCAGCACCATGCCTGGCATCCACTTGAGTCCTGAGCAGCAGCAGCAGCAGCTGCACAACCTCCAAGAGCAAGTCAGGACCAAGAATGAACTGCTACAGAAGTATAAGAGCCTCTGCATGTTTGAAATCCCCAAGGAGTAGAGTGAAGACACTCCCAGAGCAGTGTGGACCCTTTTTGTCTCCTTTTCTCAATTCTGAGCCAGACAGCCAAGTAGCCTTAATTTAATGGGCAGTACCTCTCATATCTCTGCTGGTGGGAAGAAGGTCACCTGGGGGAGGGCAAGCCCTTTACCAGTATTGAATATAGTAAATAACGGTGGTTGTGAGAGAATGAACATTATTTTAAAACTCTATAGCTCTCCTTCTCCCACTCATATACCATTGCCAGCAGAAGCAATTTGTCTCCTTTTGATTGAGTCCTGCTGGATATCAGCTGATCCTTAAAAGCAATTCTGTGCACAACCCATATTGTGCTCAGTATTTTTAACTTTTGCTGCCTTGGTCTCCTGCCACCACCTACTTAATGGTGGAGAATGGCAGGTCTCGCAGGAACCATCTGAACTGGCAAGCTGCCATTCCTACCCAAAATAAAACTCTTCAGGTGAGCTGATCTTGATCTCTGACATCTAAGGACCTTGTTCTGGAAATTCCATGCCTGGCCTTCTCATTAGAAGTTGGCAGCAAATATTAATTGTACTGCCACTCCAAGATGCACCTTCTACTCAGAGAATCAGCTCTAGAGGCAAAGGCCAGCATAGTCCTCATTGCTACAGCTCTACTCCAGTTTCTGCCAGTCAAGTAGTTGCATTTAGATGCTTTGCCTCTGGCTGTCAAATTGAGGTAAGAACAGTACTTTCCTTTCCCTTTTAAAAGGTGTGAAGGAACTACATCTTGTTTAGAAATGGACATATAACCTATGCTTGCCTATCCAGTGACTTTACAGATGCCTACTGACTGATCTCTTTGCAGAAATGCTGACTGAAGAGTATTTAACAAGGCTCCAGAGGTGTCCATGAGGGAGGATGTTGGGAGTGGGAACTCAAGAGTATAGAGTAAGTAGATAGGCTTCCATGGCTTTGAGTAGGCTCTGCCAGGAGCAATGACAAGAGAATATGACAGGCACCTGCTAGACCAATTGTATCTTGAGATTTTTAACTGAATCTGTTCTTTTCTAGAAAATGCAAAGTATTGTATAGGCCAGTTTTAAGGCCCTGACCAAAACCCAAAAACTTTTAGCAGTTAAAACACTAGCACCCATCTGCAAGGTCAAGATAGACAAACAGCCTCTTGCAGGGGCAGAGGAGTCAAAAACTAGTCCCTCCCTCCAACTAGACTAGACTGCATTTTGCCATTTGGATTTGGGAAATTATTTTTTTTAATATATAATTAAGATCAATGTAGGCATTCATGCTGGCTGGAAAGATTTACAGTTGGCCAGAAAGATGTCTTAGTTTTTATATTAAAGAGCTTCTAGCAGGATGTCTCATGAATTATTAGAAGAAAATGTTTGCTTTGTTCACAGAAATCAGTTGTGAAAACTTTCCTGGCTCCCTTCCACATCCCTGTCAGTACATACATCAGTCAAAGACGTGTCGTTATAGAATTTCATCCCTGTCGGGACAGCCTAACAACACAGGCAGACCATTTTGATGCTTTGAGAAGGTTCAGCCTCCTAAAGCAGGGTAACATCCCTTAGGAGCATAATCTTCCTGAAGCTACCACTTGGGCTACTAGGCAGATGTAGGGCTCTTCTCTATTACAGCAGCTTCCAGGAAGACAGCTTGCCTTGACTACAAATAAAGAAGCTGAGTCTTGTCGGGTGTCATCTGTCCATAGTGTGCAGAGGTGTAAGTGGCTGAGAGAGCTGGACCAAAGTCCCAAGTGTGTGTCTTTAGCCATCAAGACTGAAAAAGCAAGGCATATGTGTGGTGGATATGTGGACATCCTGGACAGCAGGAGTCTCCTTAGGCAGTGGGGAGGAGGGCTTTGTGGTTTTGTTTTAAACTGTCCCTGGACCACATTGAATGAGGATAAGACACTACAGAACATTTCCAGGGAACCCATAAGTTCTACACTGAAGACCCAGAATAAATAAACCTCAGAACATTAATGAGACCTTATGTGGCTTGACTGCAGCAAGCACCAAGCAGTTAAATAAGTGGACTGCAAAGGTTGAGTCTGTGGAGGTCTCTTTTTTTTCTATAATTATATTTTATTAATTTTCATAAACATTTACAGAGATTTTGGGTTTCCATTCATTCATTGTTGCACTATTCTCTCTACCCTCCTCCCAGTTTGTTCTTGTCCAAATGCCACAGTGCTTGTCAAAGCCAGTTCTGATTAATCTTCTTTGTCAGTGTGTCCTTTGCCATTCCCTATCACTCCTCCCTGAGAGAGACTTCACCCTGAGTCATAAGGAAAAGGGGATGGCGTATTCTCTTAGCTACTTCCTGCTGAAAAGGGATGCTGTGGATTTCAGGGTGAAGATCTTCTCTCACTACTCTAAAGGGCCCCTTTGACAGTAGGAAACACATAGACTATTATGGAGATTGATTTTGGAATTTAGATGCACTCTTATTGATTGTGCTTGGCCGTACATGTTCATATCCTTGAAGATGTATCATGGGGGTGTTGCAACCTAGAAGACACAAATTTGACTAACAAGTTATAAGTACATGAGTCCAAAAATTATGGAAAAGTAAAAGAAAAGATTCTTTCATTGTTTTACAAACCCTCCCCCAGGTCCCCTCCACCATGTAGCCCTCGCTCTAGTCTCCTGTGATGACAGAAATACCTAGTTATATATCTCTTTTAAACAGTTTTCTCCCTTGTGGAGATCTCTTGGCTTTCCAGGAATTGTTTCCAGAGAATAATTCCCCAAATAGAAATGCTTTGTCCATCTTGTTTCTCTAGGTCTAGGCATCTGAAAATTTTAGACTGTTTCTTCTGTGACTCATCATACTGTTTCAGAACAGCTGTGCGGACTTTTTTTATTCTGAAAAGGTGTGTTCTAATCCATATTAGTGGAAACCCAGTATTTCTTTCCTCCTACCTTCCTGCAGCCATTTCTAGAAGCAAAGAAAGCTTTTTATTTTATATTTAAAAACTAACAATAAATGTTGTCTTAAACACATTATAAACAAAATTCTGGGTTATTTTGTTCAGTTCACAGTGATCTACAATTAAAGTGCTACTGGTAAACTACTATTAAAGTTTTCAGCTTCAGTCCTCCTCCTTTCTGAAATTTAACACTTGTATGTTATTTGGTTATGAGTTAGCCTGCTTGGCTTCTGAAGGGCAAAAGCTTTCACCAGCTGCAGTGATAGCCCCAACTCAGAAATGATAATATCTCTTTTGTCTTGACCCTTGAACTGTCAGAGCAGTCTCAAGTCTTGGTGGTAAGACAAGCACTGGTCCCACTCTTTAAGGGGGTGCAGTGGCAGATGGGGGGATGGGAGAGGCCTGATCATGCCAGTACTCTTTCAGAGTAGAGGATCTCCTAGATGAAAGTTGCCTGCAGCCATATCACTGGGTCGACAGATTCACTTCTAAACAAGTTCTTATGTTCCATTGCCTATGCAACAGAGGCTCCTAGCTGATGACACAGCGCTCACTGTCCTTGGTCTGGCCTCCTTTGCTAACCTCGCAGATATACATGAGGTCACTGTGTACACTGACCTGCATGCAAAGAGTCACAATGCCAAAGGCATCACCTGGGTAACCATGACTGCCCCTGGCTCTCAGCAGCTTCTTGCTGCGTGCACAGCATCATCTTGTCCAGTGTGTCACCGTACTGCACCGATCCCTTGTGGTGCAAGCGTGGGCTCATCTCACTTGGCAGCTTGGCCATGGCCAAGAGGCTCTGGAACATCTGGCCCACACTGCTACTGTTCTTGGCTGAGATCATGAAGTAGACACGGCGTTTGGGTTTGTTGCCTACCAGCTGCTCCGTCTCTTGTTCAACTTCGTGGTAGAAGGCCTGGTCACCCTTCTTATGACAAATGACCAGGACCACCATGTCTATATCGTCTTTGGTTTTATACCTAAGACAAGACTTCGTGTCAAAGATTGCTGCTTGAGCCTTTGCACCTCCTCGAAGGAATCACAGTTGTCTAGGCTGAACACCAGGATGAAAACATCTCCTGTGGGGCACAGAAAGGAGGGAGGAGAAGGTGAAGCAGGACAAACTGGTTAGATTTCTTCCAGAGCAGTACAGCCTGCCATACACCTCTTAACAAAGTCAATTCTGGAGCACCCAGGAAACAGAGGAGTCTCAGTCACCTCCCAGGGCGAACTTTTACCCTCACCTACTGCCGAAGGCTATGATCCAGAGCACAAAGTATGTCACCTCTGCTGTGACTGGCTTGCAGCAGTTTCTAATGCTCACTGCCTTCTTGTACAGTACATCACAGGTGTGCTCCATCTTGCCCACACCTCCTAATGCCCACTCGCTCTCCTATGAGGATGGAGAGGTGCTGCATGGCGGGGAAAGAGTGGTTGCTAGACATACCGAGAATGTCAAACTGGTAGACCTCACCACGGATGGAATAGAATTTGTGGTGGAAGTTCTCCATCGTAAGCGTGTTAAGCGTCCTCCAAGTGGCCCGTGAGGAAATGCAATGCAATGGCAGTCTTACCCACCTTGGATGAACCAAGTATGACCATGTGGTAGCAGTTCTTGGCCGGGACACTTAAGAGTCTCCGGGACACAATCTTCTTGATCATCACAGCTAGTTTCATTTGGTGCCTGGGCCACAGTGGCACATGCAAAGCAGAGAAGATGCGGAGGCAACTCAGGACCGGAGAGGTGGCTGGAGGTAGAGAGGCGTTGTGCAGGCAGTAGGCTGTGTGCACTCAGTGGTTCTCCGTGCAGGGGCCTGTAGAGGTAGTGAGGCACTGGTCAAAGCATCACCTCCTCCCTTCGCCCTTGGCTACTGCAGACTTTGAACCTCAGTGTGTCTAAACTCAGTGTTGATTGAGGGATGCACCCTGGCAGGCTCTTCTAACACACTGGCATTAGAAGCTAAGGAGCCCTGGTAGCACAGTGGTTTCTGCAGAAAACGCCTGTGAAGTTTTACAGCCTCAGAAACTCCATGGAGGGTTGCCACAAGTGGAAATCGCTCCAGAGCAATGTGTTTAGGTTTGGGAAGGGCATGAGATTAGCCGCTTCTGACACACACATCACATTGCAGGCTGCTTGGCCTGGTTGTGCTTCTGATTCTGTGACTTTGCTCCAGGGCCCCAAATTAACAATGTGCACACATGCATGCCAGTACCCACTGCCTTGGAATAGGTTTCGACCCACCATCACTTTTGAGGCTATAAATCTTAATAGGAGATAACTATCTTGGAGTGAATGGATTTGAACTGCTCACCCTACTGTTAGCAGCACAAGCAGCTACACACTATATCACCAGAGCAGTTTAGAGCTGTTGTAATTCAGCATTTGCTGAGTGAGTGCACTGTGCAAAGTGTTGTATGTGCATGTTCATTCAGGGACCAGAATATACCACACTCACCCCACCCCACCTCACTCCTGGCTTCAGAACCTTGTAGCCTTTCACTGCCCAAAGATGGGTGGTGCTATCACAGGAGATGGACTCACTTTAGCCACTGAACAGTACTTGGGTACTGAGAAACAGCCAGAGTCGGGTTCTTGAAAGGAGGGGAGTCTGGACTTTGGATCCAGCAGCAACTCTACTGCTTGCTCCTTTCAACCAGAGATACTTTGTGGCCAAGGTCTTCTGCAAGTGCTTCCCCTAGCATGTTCCTATCCCAGATTCCAGATGGACCAGTTTTCTCCAACCCTTGCTTTGAACTAAGCCATTGTGCCCCACCCCCAAAGCATTCAGACCCTTAGAATCCCTTGGTGTCAAGGGGGATAATTTCTGAAGAGAATTTGCGGAAGTACTAGAAAATTCTTTCTGGGGTGTGAGATTTTGATAGAATGCTTCCACAAAACAAGACAAAGAGAGGTTTATTAGACGTTCATAACAGACTGAGAGGGTCAGGATAGGACTGACCCTTCTATCACCAGTTTCTATCTTCTCTCCAGCGAGGAATCAGGCTAGCACAGCTTTAGATCAGTTTATGGTGGTGCATGGCTTCTGATTAATTCATAGTGATTCTTGACTGGTCTGTTTGGCTATCTTTTTTTTTTTTTTTTTAATGAATGAGTCTGATTTCTTTGTGTTTTCTTGCCACTGTCTCATCATTGTCCTGGTTGGGTTACTTTGTCAGTGTTTTCTTTGCCATTCCCTATCATTGGGACAACATTCCTCTCTTCCACTCCCACTAATGGGGGAGGCTGAAGTTTGGAGAGCACAAACCTGTCTAACCTATTGCTGGACCTGCTCTTTTCTCCTTTGCTGACTTCTTGGCATTGTGTGGGGCTAGGAATGGTTTCCCCAATGCAGGCTTGCATGCTTGCTGCTTTACATACTGAAGACTGGAAATGGGCAGTATAGAAGGAAGACATGGCTTATGAAATTCCTTGCTTCTCAAGAAGCCTTGGCTAAGCACTTGACTGCTGACAGAAATATTAGCCAGTCAAACCCACTAGCTGCTCCATGAAAAGAAGATGGCAATTTGCTTCTCTAAAAGATTACAGCCTTAGAAACACTTATGGTGTCACCATAAATTTAAACAAGTTTTAGTATTGTTTTCTTGCTTGTTTCCTCTTCTGCAGAAGATGGAAGCTCTGGTTCTGTGATCATAGATGAGAAAGCATAAGCACAAGCATTTTATGGGAACAGGCTTGGTAAGAAACAATATTGTTAGGTGGCATCTAGTTGATACCAACTCACAGAGACACAATGTGCTCGAGTAGAACTGCTTCTTAGGGTTTTCTTGGTTGTAAAGTAGCAAATTTCCAGGTGTTGATTTTACAGAGGGAGCTTTGGTGGTATAATTTATTGGGATTTATGCTGCCAACCCCAAGGCCATGCCTCTATGGCACTTTGAAGCCATATGAGAAAGCTCCATATGAGAAAGATAGGCAACTTCCTCCTGTGGTTTACAGCCTTTGAAACTCAGTAAAGTGTCAGCTGAGTCAATCCCAACTCAATAGCAATGGGCTGAGTGAGTCTTCCTTGCAGAGATACTGGGTAGGCTCCATAACAACAATAAATGATCTAATGGGCCCTGATCAGGCAGATGGGAAGGGGAAACAGCATTCAGAGTAGAAGCCAATGGTGGCCAGCAGTGAATGTCTGCTGCAGAAATTACCAGAAACAGGCTGTCTGGAGATGTTGTTCTCCAACTTGGAGCTCATAAAAGAACCATTGCCCCTTTTTGAAACAGAGTCTTGCTTGGACTCTTTATCGAATTTCAGAGAAACCCAGAAAATCATTAGCTTGTGCATCCCATACTCCACCATTACTTCATCTCCCCTCTGACTCCACCCCCACCCCATACTCACATGTCGAGGTGTTGTCATCTTTGGTTATTTGTATAACAAGTGATTTGACAGCCAACTGTGGCTGAACCAGGCCTCCAGAGCTCCCCAGCCCCCAGCATTCTCATCAGAGGCTGCAGCTTGAAAATGCCTGCCTGAAACCAGGGGTACTGTACTCAAAGCTGTTGTGGATGGTGGTGTGGGATGTACACTGCTGAAGAGCCAGCCAAAGACTGGACTGCACTCTCGATCCTCACAGTGACAGCAAGGCCAACTTGAACTTCTTTCTGGAGGCTGGCAGAAAGGCTGGATTTGAAATGGGTATCTTCAGTATGGCTCCTTGTGAGATTAGTATCTTTGGTTGGTGAAGTCAGAGGGCCCAAAAGTGGCAGGGTACAGGAATGCAGATGGAGTGGTTGAAGCCTATCCTGGAATTAGAGCTCTTGTCAAGCTGTGGCTGGTAAGTTTTGGACCCCATACAGGTTTGCCATCCCCACTTTGAAGGGACCTTGTAGCATCTCATTTACCACATCAAAGTGGTTTTACAAAACTTGTTCTGAATAAGTCATGTTTGTGAGGCTAAGCCCATTGACTATGCTCATCCCAAGCATCTGTACCCTTTGGACACAGATTAGAAAATGAAGAGGCATAACACTTGAAAGCCTAGCCATTTCATTTCCTTGTCAAGCTTTTAGGCTTCTCAAATTAGAAAAGTGAGGCCATGGTTCAGTGGTAGACTTCTTCCCACCTTCCATTCAGAAGACCTGACTTCATGCCAGTGTACCTCATGCTTTCTGTGGTGGTTTACATGTTGCCATGATGTTGAACTGGCTTCAGTGGAACATCCATCTAGTCTAAGATAGACTAGGAGTAAAGGCTTGAAGATCTTATGGAAAATAGCTAGTGAAAATTATTGGACTGCAGTGGTTTATATGATTATTCATGGTTTATAAAATGGCCACTGGGATGCAGGGTCTGGTAGCATTTTGTCCTGCTGTGCACGTGCTTTCTCAGTAGCAGTTACTAATAGCAGAAACCTTGGCCCACACCCACCCGGATGTGGCTGTGCAGGGTCCAAAAAGTTCACAGCAGTATTGACATATCAAAGTAGATAAAGTCTGCTTCATGCATCTGAAGCTCCTCTTCTCTCCTAGCTCTCTGTGCACTGAAGTATTTATTTGTTAATTCTCTCAGAACCTAACTTGGTGACAGTTCCAGGCCCTGACAGGCTACTTGAAGTAGAGTGGCCAGGGATACTTGGGTCTGACATTCAACAAGTGATGGTCAGTTTGAGACAACATAGCTGGCAATGAAACCCAGCTGAACTCAGCCTCTACTTGCAGATCCTGTGGACAGTGTTCTCTGAAACAATGAAAGTGTAAAAGGAAGACCCCAGCCCCCCACACTTTCACCAACTGTTGCAGCATCTGTACATTGTTCAAATTTAAATGGTTACTTGCTACTCTGCACCACACTGCATACAGTTTGTCTGCAAGAAATTGGAACTTTTTTTTGTAGGTACCATGGCTTGCTTTATTGGACACTTTGTTGATGACACCATGGTCTAGAAGTTACAATGTTAAATAATTATTTAAAAACTGACCAGGACTCAAACCCTGGTCCAGAGCTCCAAGCCAGAAACAGAAAGGATGATGTGGTGGGGCTGGGGGTTTTCCCCCAACTTCACCCAAACCCAGAAAATGAGCACCCTAAACTCCTTCACAGGCCAAATCCAGCGTTTGGGCCCTAGGGCTAATCCTCAGGTGACTCTGGCTGTGTCACTATCCAGGTAAGGTGACCAACCAGGGCTGGAAGGGAAGAGCCAGCCAAGTCCAGACACGGACAAAAGTAACTCGGAGGAGGATGGGAAACGGACAGGTACTGTCCAGCTGTAGAGAAGAGCGCAGCTAAGGCAGGCTGAGGGCAGGGCAGGGACTGGGAAGCAGCATTGCAGCAAATCAGGAGTGCAGCCCTGGGTCCCATCCTGAGTGGCCGGTCAGGGTAGCAGCTAAGTCCCCAGTGGAACTCCTGACCTGAGCCTGAGCAGAGGGCTCACACATTGTGGGTCCTCTTAGTGAGCTGGGGCTCCTCATCTACCAACTTGGACTTGAGGTGCCCCATGTAGGCCAGTATGTCTCCAGGCCACTTGGTGATTGTCTGCTTCTCACAGACCCATATTTCCTGTGCCACCTGTCGAATGAGTCTGAAATCATGGCTGACCAGCATCATGCCACCTTCAAATTCATTGATGGCATCAGCCAGCGCATCAGTGGTTTCAATGTCCAGGTGATTGGTGTGTTCATCCAGGAAGAGCAGGTGTGGGTTCTGCCAGGCCAGCCAGGCCAAACACACACAGCACTTCTGCCCATCAGACAGGTTCCCGATTGGGCTCACCTGCTGTTTTCCAGTAAGACCGTATTGCCCAATGCTCTTCCTCATTTCTTCCTTCTCTTTGATCTCTGGGTAGCACTTCATCCTGTACTCCAGACGGGAGAGGTCTAAGTCCAGTTGTTCTTGCAAATGCTGATGATAACGCCCTATCTTCACATGAGAGTGTATTTGGATCATTCCATCTGTGGGAAGTAACTCTCCAGTTAAACATTTAAACTTTTAAACATTTTGAACATTACACTGAGATGATGGTGTTATTGTGTAATAAATGTAACAGTTTGTTCTTTTCATTCAAGCAAAATATTGCCAAGTGGAAAAGACTAGAAGAGGGGACTGTGCCCAAGTACCAAAGTAATAGAGTGTACAGCAACTTTAGGGTTTCTTGAGAGAACAGACTTTAGTGCACAGAATACTAGACAACAGGCTGAAAGCTAAAGCTTTGGTTAGAGAGTGAGGCTGAGAAGAAAAATGAGGAGGCAGAAGTGAAACAGTAAAGATTTATTAAAATAGTTATATCCCCAAAGCAGATGGGCCCATACTCCCCAGAAAAGAAAATAATAGAAGAAAGGAGGCATGTACCACTAAGGTGAGGGTGTATAAGCTACTTTCTCTTCTGGCCTGCCTTTCTTAGGTCTAGAGTCTGGACCAATGAGAGGATGTCATGAAGAGTTCAAAGTTCGGTGGGTGGTTTTTATTCTAGTCCATTGTCTTTGTTGTTGCTCATGAGCCTGAAGCACAAATTCTACAAACGTCAGTATCTGCTTCCTGGTTCTGATAGCTCATTTTTCCAAGTATAAACTTCTGCCTCTCCTGTTTCATTGGTTCTAATCCTACCAGTGTGGGTTTGATTGACAGTCAAAGCAGTCTAGAGTTAAAGCACATCATACTAAACACAGAGGAACCCAGATACTGAGCTACTGAAAGTCCAATTGCTTTGGGAAAAACCTCCATGCCCTCAGAGAAGTTCCTTTATTATGTACATATAGTATTAACATCTAAGATTAAAATAGAATCACTGTAGAACAAAAGAACACAATATAGGACCTACTTCATTTATATAGTCATCCCTCATTGACCTAGAATAAAGGACAGCCTCCTGGGTCTTGCTCATGTGTCTCATTAAGAATACCCCCTTGGAATGACACCTTTTTCTTTCCTCTGTGAATATCTTGTGTCTCAATAAAACTGGTTTCATAACTCATATAAAAATTATATCAAAGAAAACCTCCATTTTAGCACGCTGATGTGAAACAAAAACACTAATATTGTAACTTGTGTGCCTTTCCAAAATTGTAGCCATTTTGGTCTTTGGAGGAACTGTCCAGCTGGCAATTCTTATTTCCCTTTCTTTACTCTTTTATACAGTGTGCTAAATAAACCTTTTTCTTGGCATTTTTCAACTACAATTGTTACTTGTCATCCCCCCCAAAACCCCCAACAGCTACACAGTCTAGTCTAGTGGCAAAGGAAAGGAAACTTCTTGAATGCTACATTTGAGGAGAGCACAGTCTCCCTCTCTGAGGCCTTTTCCCACTCATGTGAGGACGTAAACTCAGAGAAGCGCTTTATTAATCCTGTGGAAGATCCCTGCCACCTCCTGAAGGAAGAGAACAGCAGTTAAATAATGGCCTCCTGACCTATCAAAATACTCTTAATAAATTGTGATTTCACTTGTTTGTAGTTTCCCCATCAGTGAATGGAAGTGGTAATGCAATGTGCTTCAGGCAAAGCAAATCCATTTTGCTAGGCCCAAGGCTCCTAGCTCCTACACCCAAAGCCATGCACTTAAATGGACTAGAGGACCTGAAGATTTGCAACCCAATACCCCAAAAGTTAGATAGGAAACCAGAATGCATCCTAGGATTAAACCCCAAAGCCCCTCCTAACATCCTGCTATTTGCTTCAAGACCATAAATTGCTGCCCTCTAGTGTTTTCTGACCTTTGCATGTAAAATTCCTGGTTTCTATGGAAATCAGGGCCCAGGGCAGACCAGTTCAAGACCAGCAGGCTTCCAAAGTATGCTCAGAAGCTCTGCTTACGACCAAGCTTTAATTCTTGTCCTAAGTTACATTTGTTGTAATTATGTGCCATCGAGTCACTTGCAGCTCATAGCAACCCTTTGTACAACAGCTTTGAACCCTGCTCTGTCCTGAGCCAACCTTATTGTCTTTGACACACCTAACCCAATTACCCCAGACACTGAGTCAATCCATCTCGTCGAGGGTCTTCTCTTGAACTGTCCCTCCACCCACCCAAGCATGATGTTCCTCTCCAAGTACTGGTCCCTCCTTGCAACATGCCCACAGTATGTCAAATGAAGTTTCAGAATCCTTGCCTCCAAGGAGCAGCCTGATTTCACCCTCTTTCGGAGGAACCTATTTGTTTTCCTAGCAGTCCATGGTATATCAATACTCTTCTCCAGCACCACCACTCAAAGGCATCAATTCTTCTTCTATCTTACCTAGTCATTGTCCAGTTCTGTGATGCATAGCAAGTAATAGCAAAGACCATGGCTTGGATCAGGTACACCTTAGCCTCCAGACTGACATCATTGCTCTGAGTACTCTGGAGAGGTCCCTGACAGTAGACTTTCCTAGTGCAATTAATCTTTTTTTTTTAATACAATAAGAAGTTTATTACTCCCACTCAGTAGTTCTTGGGGGCTTTGATGTTAAGTCATACATAATACGAGAAATACCAGGAATCTTCTTAATTTCAGTGACCATCTTTAACACCACCTCGACAGGGATCTCACTGCCAGGTGTTGCAGGGACACCAGTCATGAAGTCACTAGTGATAAACGTTCTAATAACCACTGATCTCTGGCACGAAGGCTGCTTCTGAAGCGGGTCCTGATCAAAATGCAACAGTGACAAAATCACAGGCATCTGGCTGATTTCCCCGGCATACCCACACCTTCTGAGAATGTTATGGGCCTCAAAATCAGCTTGGCGCAAAGTACTCAGCACCCCTGTTGTCAAGAAGGTAGGTGTAACATCTGTGGGAGGTTCTTTAACTGGTGGACCAAATATATAGACAACTCTGTTAATGTTGTGACACATGCGAGGTATAAGTCGAGCCAGGAACATGAGAGACTCCCAGTCGGGTTCGTCTTTACTGGAGATTCCACACACGTAACTGTAGGAACGGCAGTCACCCTGCACACCTACTGTTTTGATTGGCAACAAAAATTTGTCCCTTTTAACTCATAATAGCTCCAACTCCGGACATCTTTGGTAAAGGACCAAAGACTGATAAATTCCAGAGTGAAACCTGAGTATATTAATCTTTTGATTTCCTGGCTGCTGGTACCAAGAGTGTTGACTGTGGATCCAAGCAAACTGAAGCTGTTAACAATCTGGGTCTCTTCATCAATCATGATGCAGCCAATCTGCCTAGTGGTGAGAATCTTTGTTTTCTTGATGTTGAGCTTCAATCCATATGAAGGCTGCAGTCCTTGATGTTCTGTAGGAAGTGCTTCAGGCCTTCCTCAGTTTCAGCAAGCAAGGTTGTTGCATCTCCATAATGCAGGTTGTTGATGAGTCTTCCTCCAATCCTGATGCCACATTCCTCCTCAGAAAGCCCAGCCTCCTGGGTGATCTGTTTCTCATAGACTGGAAAGATACAGAGATAGGACACATCCCTGGCATACAACCTTCCTGATTTTGAACCGTGCATTGTTTCCTTGTTCTGTTCGGACAACTGCCTCCTGGTCCAAGTATACATGCTGAGCTGAAATTCAGACTCAGACACAGGACCTGTTGGGCATGCCTCCAATCACCATAATCCCTTCCCTTTGGGCCAGTTCTGAAACTCTGTCTCCTTTCAGAAATAAACACTATGCCTTCTCTTGCAAATAGAATTGTTCTTTCTCTTGCAGAGCCACTGACGGATTAGCAGTGCACTCCCTCCAGACTATGCCACCAGCGCAAGATATGTGGTGTGGTTATATGTGTGTTTGTATGTCAGTTTGTATATATGTATGGTGCTCTACTGGCCTAGTGGGCAAAGATTTGCACTGCCAAACCAAATGCATGTGATTTGAATCCAGTGTCTCTGCAGGAGAAAGAGGAATAGTCTCCCATGCAATTTACAGCCTCTGAAAACCCACCGGAGGGTTTGAGTTGGTTCCAACTCAGTGGCAATGAGTTGTGTTGTTTTCCAACTATTAAGGATGACAAAATAATACAACCAGGAGAGGATAAAATACACGAATGGGACCTTCTAAGAATTAAATCCCTATGCACATCCAAAACCTTCTCCAATAGGGTAAAAAGGGAAACCACAAACTGGGAAAAAATATTTGGTAATGACATGTCTGACAAGGGACTTATATCTAGAATTTATAAAATACTCGAGCCCCACAACAAGATAAAAGTAAATAACCCAATTGAAAGATGGGCACAGGATATGAACGGACACTTCACCAAAGAAGACATTCACATGGCAAACAAACACATGAAGAAATGTTCAAAATCCCTAGCTCTAAGAATAATGCAAATAAAAACAACTATGAGATATCATCTTACTCCAGTAAGAATAGCAAAATTTAACAGAACAACAAACATCAAATGCTGGCGAGGTTGTGGAGTAACTAGAACCTTTATTCACTGTTGGTGGGAGTGTAAAATGGTGCAACCACTATAGAAGTCTGTATGGCACGTTCTCAAAAAGTTGCAAATAGAGATACCATTTGAGACAGCAATTCCACTACTGGGAATTTACCCTAAAGAAACCATAATTTCCACCCGAGCAGATATTTGCATACCCATATTTATTGCGGCTTTGTTCACAATAGCAAAAAGCTGGAAACAACCCAAGTGCCCATCAACAAATGAATGGATAGAGAAACTATGGTATATTCACACAATGGAATACTATGCAGCACTGAAAAACAAAGAATTCATGAAATATTATGCAAAATGGATGATGCTGGAGAACATTATGCTGAGTGAAATATCACAGTCACAAAAGGACAAATATTGCATTCGGCCACTGTTGTAAAATGGATGGACATCGGGGTTGAGAGAAGACAGAAAAGGAGGGAATGATGTACATTGCATTGAAACAGATGAGGGAGAAGAGAACTGTTTAAAAAGGACATATGAATGGGTATTCTTGTCATTACAGAAGTCCAGAGTGAAGGCTGCAGAGTGGAGTGGACTTGGCGGGAGGGATTGCATAAGAGTTAATTGGGGGAAGTGGGTAAGGAGAAAAATTCAACAATGACTGGAAACTCTAATTCTCTGTAAACTTTCATTAAAATTAATTTTTTTTTAAAAAAAGAATGACAAAATAAAGAGACCAAGCATTTAGTGCAAGTAAGAAATTTATTGAAGAGAGACAAACTGCATTTCTGCTGTGCTTACCTGTATTTCTGAACAAAAGAGAGGGCAACAACATACAAACACACATATAACCACACCACATATCTTGCTCTGGTGGCATAGTCTGGAGGGAGTGCACTGCTAATCCATCAGTGGCTCTGCAAGAGAAAGATTATAATTCTCCCAAGATTACAGCCTCCTGTAAACCTACTGGGTGTTCTGTTAAGTCAGTACTGATTTGACAGCAATATATTAAGTTTGTGTGTGTATATGTATATACGCACATATATTAGGAATCCGAATTGGCCATCCACCTCTTTTTTTAAAAAAAAAAATTTTTAATGAGCATTTACAGAAATTTTGGATTTCCATTCATTCATTGCTGCACTTCTCTCCCCGCCCATTCCTACCCCCCCAGTTCACTCCTCTCTTTAAAACGTGAAAGAAACACTCCTTCCCAGCTACACAATCCCCCCGCATCCCTCCCACTGCCCCAAGTACATTCCACTATGCAACCTTAATTGTGGACTCTTGTGATAACCATAAGACCCTATCATACATCGCTTTTAAGTTATTCACTCCCTCATCTGTTTCAGTGCATTATACACAATTTATCCAGTTTTTCTCAGTCTTACTCCAGCCCTGGTATCAGTCCCATTTTACAACAGTGGCACCATGCAATATTTGTTGCTTTGCATCTGAGATAGTTCACTCAGCATAATGTCCTCCAGGGTCACCCATTTTGAATAATATTGCATGAGTTCCTTGTTTTTCAATGCAGCATAGTATTCCATTGTGTGAATATACCATAGCTACTCTATCCATTCGTTTTTTGGGCACCTGGGTTGTTTCCAACTCCTTGCTATTGTGAACAGAGCCGCAATAAACATGGGTGTGCATATATCTGCTTGGATGTCAGTTATGGTCTCTTTCGTATATATTCCCAGTAGTGGAATTGCTGGGTCAAATGGTATCTCTATTTGCAACTTTTGAGGAAGTGCCACACCACCTTCCACAGTGGTTGCACCATTTTACACTCCCACCAACAGTGAATAAGGGTTCCAGTTTCTCCACAACCTCGCCATCATTTGTTGCTTGCTGTTCTGTTAAATTTTGCTATTCTGACTGGGATGAGATGATATCTCATATTTGTTTTTATTTGCATCTCTCTTAGAGCTAGGGATTTTGAACATTTCTTCATGTGCTTGTTGGCCATCTGAATGTCTTCTTTGATGAAGTGGGCTATCCACTTCTTAAATAGCAGGCCTTTGAAAACCCTATGAACAGAGGAACATAGATTGTTATAGTATTAGAGGTAGATTCCAGGTTGGAAGTGAATTAAAATGAGGAGAAACAGCTGCAAATATCCCTTAATTGTTAGAACATGGAATGCACAAAATATAAACACTGGAATACTAGATGTTGGGAAAAATGAAATGGAACACATGGACACTGACATTCTAGGCATTAGTGAGATGATATGGACTGGTTTTGGCCATTTTTAATCAAACAATCACATGGTATGTCAGGAATGAAAATCAGAGAAAGAATGGTGTTGCATTCATAGTTAAAAAGATAATTTCCTTTGAAGTGGAGTATTGATGAAGATACTTGAATATACATCAAACTGCCCAAAGAACAAATTTATCTTGAAAGAAGTATAGGCAGATTGCGCCTCAGAGGTGGTGGTGGTGGTGGTGTGTACAATAGATTGGAACTGACCCATAGCTAACCATCCTGCAGGTTTTCAGAGGCAGTTAATCACACAGGAGAAAATTACTCATCTATCTCCCACAGAGCAGCTGGTGGTCTTTGAGACCATGTGTCTTTGAGATTCCAGTGCAGCTTCTTGCCACTAGGCCACCAGAACTCCCTTAGGGGTGGAATTTTGTGTCACATATTGTAAGCATGATATAAGGAGGGGCTGATTATTGTAAGCATGATATAAGGAGGGGCTGATTCCTAGAAAAAGAAATCAGTTAAAGTCAGTTAACTGAGTCAGTTAATTAGAGTCAGTTAAATATCAGTGTTGTTAAAGTGTTGTAAGGTCAGTGGAAAAGGGGGCGGGGAATTAAACAAGACAGAATGGCAAAGTGGTGGCAACATTGGGTGTACACTGGCACAGCAGTTATTAAGTGATTAATGATGGTATAAGACCAGGTGGTGTTTCATTCTGTTGTGCAGAGAACATTAATTATAAGCAATTTGAAGACACCTAACAACAACACATTTTGTTTATACTTTCATCTCTTAATGAGCTTTTAGGTTGTTTCTACATGGCCATTGTGAATAGTGCTACAATGAACCTTGCTGTACAAATTTCTCTTTTAGTCTCTAGTCTTTTTAACTTTTATATACCTAAAAGTAGATTTGGAGGATCACATGGTATTGTGGAGTTTGTTGTTCAAAATTACTTTCCTAGCCATAATTTGACTTTGTCATGAGGATGGACAAGAATATGAGAACATGGCACATTAGTGTTAGCCTATCCACAAGGGGATTAGCTACACTTGCTAGTAAATTGAGTTGATCCAGCAGCAGAAGGAAGATCTATCTTCTCCATCAAAAAAGTAAAAGAATGTGGCACATCCTTTGGGCCTACAAATTCTTGTGCCAGCTAGACCTATGGCAGCAGCAAATATGGCCAGAGCAGAGAACCAGAGAGCCAGCATGAGATGGAGCCAACCTTGGGACTGCTACCCTCTATGGACAGAACCAGGGCTAAGCTCAGATCCTTTGCTAGGTTTTTTTGAAAACTTGGTCGGGGTGGTGAGAAGGAAGAGCCAATATTGGCAGGACTGAGAACTTTGTAACACTGGCCTAAAGCAGTAAGATTGGTGTTGAGAAGAGTGAAAAGAGGTACAAGAGTGTGGGGACATATCTGACTTCATGGGAATTGATTTTTTTTATTATTTTTTTAAATTATTATTTTTTTTGCATGTACCGTCAAATCAGATCTGACTGGTACAGGAGGAAATTGTCCCTCCTTCTCTGGCAGAGCATGTGGTGGATGTGAACCATGTACCTCTGGGGTTGCAGTACAGTTTCTTGCCACTAGGCCACCAGAGCTTCCCAAGGGAATTGATTTTGTTTGCTGATGTTGTTGCTGGGGACAGCATCCCTTTGAGAAGCTGCTAAAGGTCAGATATTGCTTTCCCCAAGCAGCCCTTGTTCTTTTTACAGTTGTTGTTGTTGTTGTTGATTGCCTTCAAGTCGAGCACAACTCATAGCGACCCAATGAACAAAAGACCTGAAGCCTTTCTATAACTATAGACATTTATCAAATTTTATAGAGTGTAATTTTATAGCGGTTCTATTTTTAGTTTTCTGAGGAAACATTACAGTGTTCCATAATGACTGTACTGTTTTCTATTACTGTCAGCAATGGGTGAGTGTTCCATTTTCCTCACATCCTTGCCAAAATTTGTTATTTTTCTTTTTTTGGGGGGGTGTAAACAAGTGACCTTACTCAATAGTTATTTATTAAACTTTCAGCACAATTATAAAATTAGAGTAATTCCAAACTTGCATAACTAAAGCAGATGAAGTCTTTTCTGTTCCAAATGTTAAGGTGATAAAAAGAATTACTATTAGAAAACACAGATACCAACATCTTTTGCACAAAACACAGACAACTTCAAGATGACAAAAGGTCACAGGTGAATTATGAAGGTCTATGGTTTTACAATCAAGTTTACAATGCATTTGTAAACTTGATTTGAGAATATCACCAGCCAGAGCCTGGAGTCAGGAAGGTAATTGGTCCATTATCCTTCATCAGTTTCCAAGGCTATAGGTCTTTGTTATTTCGTTTTATTCTTTTACTTAAAAATCTTAGGTATTATGCACACCCATGTTTATCATGACTTTGTTCGCAATAGCAAGGAGTTGGAAACAACCTAAGTGCCCATCAACAAATGAATGGATAGAGAAGCTGTGGTATATTCACACACTATGGGAAGAAAACAGACAGATTCATCGTAGAGAGGATTAAACCAGACTGCTCCTTGGAGGCAAGGATTCTGGGGCTTCGTCTGACATACTTTGGACATGTTGTAAGGAGAGACAGGTCTTTAGAGAGGGACATCATGCTGGAGTGGAGGGACAGCGCAGGAGGGGAAGACCCTCTATGAGGTGGACTGATTCAGTGACTGGGGTACTCGGGATGGGTGTGTCAGAGGCAATGAGATTGGCACAGGATAGAGCACGGTTTAGGGCTGTGGTACATAGGGTCGCTATGAGTTGCAAACGACTCGACGGCACATAACAACAACAACAACAACATGCTGCATTGAAAAACCAAGGAACTCATGAAATATTATTCAAAATGGGTGACCCTGGAAGACAATATGCTGAGTCACAAAAGGACAAATACTGCATAGTGCCACTGTTGTAAAACAGGACTAACATCTGGGTTGGGGGGAGACTGAGAAAGATGGGTATCAATGCATACTGCATTGAAACAGATGAGGGAGAAAACTATTAAAAAGGGATATGTGATTAGGCATTATTGTCATGACAGGAGTCCAGAATGAAGGCTGCATAGTGGAGTGGAACTGGGGGGAGGGATTATAAAACAATGAAAGAATTTTTCTTTTACTTTTCAAAGAGAAGAATGTACTGGGTGGGGAGGGGTGGGCAGGGAGAAACGTGCAACAATGAATGAATGGAAACCCAAAGTCTCTGTAAATTTTCATTAAAAGGAATAATAATTTTTTAAAAAGAAGATTCTTAACAGAAAAATATTTAAAAACCCAAACACTAACCAAAAAAAAAAAAATCTTAGGTATTATAGCAGAAGTAAATTTGTATCTTACTCTGATCACTAATGACATGGAGCATATTTTCATGTATTTGGTAGACACATTTGAATATGTCCACCAAAGAAAGACGGTGGACAGCTTTGATGAAATGTATTCAAGTTTTTTATCTATTTAATGACTAGGTTATTTGTTTTTAAGTTTTTGAGATTATACATATCTTAGATATTAGATTCTTGTTGGTTATGGTTTCCAAAGATATTCTCTTTACTCATCCATGTTGTATAGTATTATATTTTTTCAATGTTGTGTAGTATTCTATTGTGTGAATGTACCAGTTCTTCTATCCATTTGTTTTTTGATAAGCAGTTGGACTATTTCCATATTTTTACTATTGTGAATAATGCTGCAATAAACATGGATAGGTGTACAAAAAAAGATAATTTCAAGTTATATCCAGATGTACAAGGTTGTGAGCAACAGGATATTATCCATATGTATTCAAGGAAGATCTGTTGTTAATACAACTATAATTCAAATATATGCACTAACAGCTAAGACAAAGAGGAAGAAATTGAAGACTTTTATAAAATTTTGCCCTCTGAAATTGGCCAAACATGGAATCAAGATGTGTTAATGGTAATTGGTGGTTGGAATGCAAAAGTTGGAAATAAAGAGGAAGAGATGGTAATTGGGAAGTATGAACTTAGTGACAGAAATGAAAGACATTCACTGATTTATTCATTGCAAATACCTTATTTTCAAAACTACAAATAGTGAGGTTACACATGGACCTCACATGATGGACTGCATTAGGAATCAGATTAATGACATCTGTGGAAAAAAGATTCATTGGAGAAGCTCAATTATCAGCAGTCAAAACCAGGCCGGGTGCTGTGGAATAGACCATCAATTACTCATATGCAAGTTCAAATTGAGGCTGAAGAAAATGAAAATAAGTCTCTGAGAATCAAAAATATGATCTTGAGTCTATCCTATCTGAATTTAAAAATCATCTTAAGAATAGGCTTGAAGCATTGAACATCAATGATGGAAGACCAGATGAGCTGTGATAACATCAAGGATATCATCTATGAAGAGAGCAAAAAGTCACTACAAAGTCAGAGGATAAAGGGGGAAAAAATAAAATAGATGCCAGAAGAGACCTTGGAAATTTCACTAAAGTGTTGAGAAGTGAAAACAGAGGGAAGAGATACTGAAGTAAAAGAGATGAATAGAAGATTTCAAAGGGCAGCTTAGGTAGACAGGCAAACTATTAGAATATGCAAGAGACTTAGAATTGGAAAATAAAAAGGAAAGAACTCACTCAGCATTTCTCAAGCTGAAAGAACTGAAAAACAAATTCAGGCCTCAAGCTGCTATACTAAGAGATACTGTGGGCAAAATCTTGAATGATCCAGGAAATATTAAAAGAAGATTGAGGGAATACAAACTCACTGTACCAAAAGAATTGGCTGACACTAAAATATTTCAGAAAGTACCAAATAATCATGAGCCAATAGTAATGAAAGATAAAGTTCAAACTGCATTGAAGGTATTGGCAAAAAATGAAGTCCTAGGAATCAATGAATCATCAACTGACATGTTTCATTTATGAATGCAGCCTTGGACAAATTCACCAGTCTGTGCCAGGAAATTCAGAGGACAGCTGCCTGGCCAACTGACTCAAAGAGAACCATACTTGTTCCCATTCCCAAGAAAGGTAATCCAGTGGGATTGTAAAATAGTACCACCATTCTGGAAGGCCGTTTGGCATTTCCTCAAAAAGCTGAACATAGAAATTACAGATGCCCCAGCTATTTCACGGCTAGGAATTTTGTTGTTGTTTTAGCGACCTCGGTGTACAACAGCTCTGAAGGCTGGACGAGCTGCTTTCATTGATTCCTGCACACCTACCCCCACTGCCCCAGATACTGTATCAATCCATCTCATCCGGGGTCTTCCTCTCCTGCACTGTTCCTCCACCTGTCCGAGCCTAGTGTCCTTTTTCAAGGACTGGCCCCACCTGACCATGTGTCCAAAGTATGTGAGATGGAGCTTCAAAATCTTAGCCTCCAAGGAGAAATTTGGTTTCAGCATCTCCAATACAGACCTATTTGTTTACTTAGTGGTTCATAGTTATGTTCAAAACTCGTCTCCAGCACCACAACTTGAAGGCATCAATTTCTTTGTCAAACTTAATCACTGTCCAGGTCTCTGATGCAAATCAAGTAATTGCAAAGACCATGGCCTGGATTCAGCGCACCTTAGTCTCTAGACTGATTTCCCAGTACTCTGGAGAGGTCCCTAACAGCAGATTTTTCCAGTGTAATTCATCTTTTGATTTCCTGATACACAATGGAGATTTGTACATTATTGTTTATAGCAGTATTATTCACAATCTCAAGAACATGGAAAAAGCCCAAATGTACATCAACAAATGGCAATGATACAGAAAAATACTACATAACATGGGAGAGACTGGAGAGCATTATGCTGAGTAAACTAACTAAATCTCATAAGGACAAATACTGCATATGACTATTGTTGTAAAAATAGAAGGAATACTAATAGTAAGATATGTATGTAAGTCCAAGTGGAGAAGGGGAGGGAGCTAGAGGACTGGAGGTGCATAGGGGGGAAATCACAGTGTTGCAGAGTTAGGTGGGCAGAGGGAAGGAATTATGAAAAATCTAGTTGGCACTGGAAAAGATGGGGTAATGGTGGGCATAGATCAATGGTGATTAATTTTACAAAACACAATGTATGGAAATGATTGTATAAAAAAACACTATGAATGAAGGAATATCTCTAACACAATGTATATGAATTTTGTATGCAAACAAACATGAAATAAAATTTTAAAAATAAAGATGATCCAACAGAATATAGACATGATTGAACAATATCATCATTATCACATATAAGCAAAATACTGCTGAAACTCATTCAAAAGCAGTGAGAACAGTACATAAAAAACTACTGAACCCATCAACAATTAATGGATAGAAAAACTATGGTATATTCATACAATGGAATACTACACAGCACTGAAAAGCAATAAACTTGTAAAATATTACACAACATGGGGGACCCTAGAGAACATCGTACTGAGTGAAATAGTTCCATCACAAAAGGAAAAACACTGCATAGCACCACTGTGATAAAGCAGGTCTGACATGGGGGGTTGGGACGAGAATAGGATAAGAGTAGATACATAATGACCATTACATTAGAACAGATGAAAGAAAGAACTGTCTAAAATGAATATACAATTAGGCATTATTTGTATGAAAAAAAGCCCAAAATAAGAGATACATCATTGCAAAGAGGACTAGGGGGGATGAGGGAAAGGTAGATAACTGTGCAACAATGAATGAATATTTTTTTTTTTGTTCACAAGTTTAATAGAAACTATAAAAGATTAATACTCTCAGGTCCCACTACTACTGGTACATAATACACAACAGCTGGCCTATCCAACAGTATAGCTGAGGCCATAAGAACGTTGTCCATCCCAACCTCTGCTGGAAAAGACCTATCCTATCACACACCACATCTTGGCCAAGTCTAGGACCTTGTGTTTTAAGCACGAAGAATGTACAAAAGATGTTTTTGTTCTCAATGCTGCCCACTGCAGCCTGGCACTTTGGGTCGGCCAGTGCTCACTTCTGCTTAGAGAAATACTCTTGACTCTTCTGGACGTCAGGTTTGATGGTATCACTTCCAGGCTTCCATCCAGCTGGGCACACTTCCCCATGTTTGTCCATGAACTGGAAGGCCTGAACAAGTCTTAGAGTCTCATCCACAGAGCGACCAACAGGGAGATCATTCACAGTGATCTGTCTAAGGATCCCTTTATCATCAATGATGAAAAGGCCCCTGAATGAGATGCCTTCACCTGCCTTTAAGACTCCATAGTCCTGGGCAATGGTGCGCTTGGGGTCTGATACTAAAGGAATGTTCATGGGTCCTAGCCCTCCTTGTTTCTTGGGCGTGTTGATCCAAACCAGGTGACGGAAGTGAGAATCCACAGAAGCACCAATCACTTGGCAGTTGAGCTTCTTAAATTCTTCTGCCCTATCACTGAATGCAATTATTTCCGTAGGGCATACAAAGGTGAAGTCAAGAGGGTAAAAAAAGAACACAATATATTTTCCTTTGTAGTCAGACAGACTGATATCTTTGAACTGACCATCTGGCATAACAGCTGTAGCTTTGAAGTTAGGGGCAGGGTACCCAATTTTGGCAGCTCCTGAAGACATCTTGTTATCAGCAATAGTACAGGAAAAATCAAGGGCGCAGAATCAGGAAGAGAACGCCATATTTTTTTTTTAAATGTGAACTGGGAGAGGGGGAAGGGTGGGCAAGAGGGAAAAATGTGCAACAATGAGTGAATGAAAATCTAACTTCTCTGTAAATGTTCATTAAAATCACAAAATTTATTTTTAAAAAAACCACACAAATTAACTACTGGAACTTTGGGCTGGATTTACAAAAGGCCGTGGGACCAAGGATATCATTATTGATGTAATGACGGATCCTGGCTGAAAGCAAAGAATATTAGAAGAATGTCTGTTTGTGCTTTATTGACTTGCAAAAGCATTTGACTGTGTGGATCATAACAAATTATTGCTAACAATAAGAAGAATGGAAATCACAGAACATTTAATTGTGCTTATGAGAAAGAAGCCTATACGTAGACCAAGAGATTGTTGTACAAACAGAGTAAGGGAATACTGCATGGTTTAAAAATTAAGAAAGGGGCATGTCATGATTGTCTCCTTTCTTCATACCTATTAAATCCGTATGCTGAAAAAATATTTGAAAAGCTGGACTTTGTGAAGAAGAATATGGCATCAGGATCAAGGAAAGATTCATGAGTAATCTATGTTGTGCAGATGACACAACATTGTTGAGAGTGAGAAGAACTTGAAGCAATTGCTGCAGAAATCAAAGTATAAAACCTTCAATACAGATTGCATCTCAACATTAAAGAAAAAAAATTTTGACCACTGGACAAACAGGCAACAATATGATAGATTAGGAAAAAAATTGAAGCCCCAAACCATAAAGTTCATCAGAGATGAACTTGTATCAAGCTTAGATGGCCTTGTTGTTGTTATGTGCCGTCGCGTCATCTGCAACGCCTATGTGCTGTAACAGCCTATGTGCAACAGCCCTAAACCCTGCTCTATCCTGTGCCAATCGCACTGTCTCTGACACACTTAACTCCGATTAACCCAGTCCCTGAATCAGTCTACCTCAAGAGGGTCTTCCTCTCCTGTGTTGTCCCTTCACCCTCCCAAGCATGACATCCTTCTCTAAGGATTGGTCCCTCCTTGCAACATGTCCAAAGTACATCAGATGAAGCTTCAGAATCTTGCCTCCAAGGAACAGCCTGGTTTAACCCTCTCCAGGAAGAACCTGTTGGTATTCTTAGCAGTCCATGGTACATTCAATACTCTTCTCCAACACACAGCTCAAAGGCATCAATTCCCTTTTTATCATCCGTAGTCACTGTCTAGTTCTCTGATGCATAACAAGAATTGCAAAGACCAAAGCCTATATCAGGTGCACCTTAGTCTCCAGAGTGACACCATTGCTCCTCAGTACTTTGGAGAGGTCACTAACAGCAGACTTACCCATCACAATATGACTTTTAATGTCCTGGCTGCTGGTGCCAAGCAAACTAAAGCTGTTAACAATCTCAATTTCTTCACCATCCATCTTGATGCTGCCAATTGGCCCAGTGGTGATAATCTTTGTCTTCTTGATGTTGAGCCTCAATCCATATTAAAGGCAGCAGTCTTTGACCTTCTGCAGCAAGTGCTTCAGGTCCTCCTCAGTCTCAGCAAGCAGGGTTGTGTCATCTGCATAACGCATATTGTTGATGCATCTTCCTCTAATCCTGATGCCACATTTCTCCTCATACAGCCCAGCCTCTCGGATAATCTGTTCTACATACAAGTTGAAAAGGTATGGAGATAGGACACATCCCTGGCATACACCCTTCCCAATTTTGAACCATGCAGTATTTCCTTGCTCTGTTCTGATGACTACCTCTTGGTCCAAGTATAGGGTTGGGTTTTTTTGTTTTTTGGGGTTTTTTTTTGGGGGGGGGGAGGTTTAACGTTTTCTCATAAGCTTTACTACAAATACTTTAGATCTTCCAAAAGAACTCTGAATTGAATACAAATTTCATTTCTTCACAATATACATTGTAATGAAATCCAAATATGAGTAGGAAATTCAACATAAAGATGGAATATAAAAGAAGGAAAGTAACACCTTTAACACAGCAGCTTCTCAAGCAACCAAAGCCTGTCAAATGGAACCCAGCAAGAGAATGTTTCCATACTGCTGAGCTAAACATTTATTACTCTACCTACAAAGCATGCACAAACATCTGTGAAACAGGCTTTCTTAAAAGAAAACAGACGCAAAGGTAAAAAACCATATATATATATATATATATATATATATATATATATATATATCTGTAATATAAACTTTCACAAGATACAGACCAGACCCAGGTTTACATACTGTTATCTTGCTTCATTTTAATAGAGAACAAGATTTGTTGTAATTAAGCAATGGGCAGCCTAACAAAATCACTAACACAACATTTCAATTTGAAAGCAGTCACTGTTTTATTAACTGACCAGATTACAAAAAAGAATCATGGTTGATACCTTAGTTCATTCTTCTGATAAGTCTGTTGATCTTGTCTTCGTGGTTGCCAGCATCTCCACCTTCTACAAAATGAGTGGTCTTCTTCTTCATTCCACCTTGTGGAGAAGATAATTTGAATGGCCGCAAGAAGTTGTTTGTTTCTTTAAAGCGTTTACCAACAGTATAGATCTCATGAATCAGATCCTCCATGCAGATGATACCATATTTACTAAGAGATTGTGCAATCAAAGTGTTGTCTGTCAGAGCAATTCGCTTCTTACCAATTTTGCCATAACCACGCTTATAGAGACGTTCATTGAGAGACTTCAGGTTTGGATATCCCCATGCAATATATGGTTCCACAATCCTCAACATGTTAATTGAAGCTTTGTTGAGTTTAACAAAGGTGCCATTGAAGATCTGGCGAAGGCGAAGGAGCTGTAACACCTTACGAACCTTTGGGCTCACACCGTTGATACCTCTGATCCTGATGACAAATGCTAGCTTGGGTTCTGCGGGTACATAGAAGTTACCAGCTTCCCTTGCCATCCGAATCTCAGTTCTGTACATCTGCCTGTATTCTTTGTGATAGTGCTTAGTTTTTCATAGATAATCTTCCTTCTTGCCTTTTGAAGCATTTTTTGGCAAACTTCTAAGGTGCTTGACCCTTAATTCTGCGAAATTCCTTCGCTTTTTCTTAAGGGTTTCTGGCACTGCAGGAACCTTCTTTTTCTTCTCCATGGCAGCATCCATGGTTCCAGGCGGAAAATAAAAAAGGCCAAGTATAGGGTTTGCATTAGCACGATCAAGTATTCTGAGATTCCCATTCTTCTCAGAGTCAGCCCCAGTTTGTTATGATCCACACAGTCAAACACCTTTGCATAATCAAAGAAACAGATAGACATTCCTCTGGTACTCTCTGCTTTAAGCCAAGATCCATCTAACATTAGCTACAATATCCCTAGTACCACGGTCTCTTCTAAACCCAGTCTGCACTTCTGGCAGTACTCTGTTTATGTGCTGTCCCAGTCATTTTTGGATAATCTTCAGTGGAATCTTGCTTGCATGTGAAATAAATGATACTGTTCTGTAGTTTCCATACTCTGTGGGGAGAACAACCACTTGGCCAACTGACTGGAAGAGATCTATATTTGTTCACATTCCAAAGAAGGGTGACACAACAGAGTGTGGAAACTACAGAATAATATCATAGGTTGACATACAATCTCTGATATTTAGGGGCTTCCTTCATAGCTACTCTAAAAATTTATTAATTCCTGAACTATATTGTAACTTCTGCTAGGGACCTCTCCAAAGTACTGAAGAGCAATGGTTTCACTCTGGAGACTAAGGTGTACGCAATACAGACCATGGTCTTTGCAATCACTTGCTATGCATCAAAGAGTTGGACAATGACTAGGGAAGACAGTAGGAGAATTGATGACTTTGAGCTGTGGTGTTGGAGAAGAGTATTGAATACGCCATGGACTGCTAAAAAAATGAACAGGTTCATCCTAGAAAGGGTGAATGCCAGGGGCGTGTCCAATCTCTGTACCTTTTCAATCTTTCTGCAGAACAGATTATCTGGGAGGCTGGGCTGTAAAAGGAGAAATGTGATATCAGGATTGGAGGAAGACTCATTAACAATCTGTGTTATGCAGATGGCAAAACTCCGCTTGCTGAAACTGAAGAGAACCTGAAGCACTTGCTGCAGAAGGTCAAGGAGTGCAGGCTTCAGTATGTTTTGAGGCTCAACATCAAGAAAACAACGATTCTCACCACTGGGCAGATGAATAGCATCATGATGGATGGTCCCAAGATTGAGATTGGTCACAGCTTTAATTTGCTTGGCTCCACAATCAACACTCTTGGCACCAGCAGCCAGGAAATTAAAAGACGTATTGTGATGGGAAAGTCTGTGGTTAGTCCTCTCTAAAGTACTGAAGAGCAATCGTGTCAGTCTTGAGATAAAGTACACCTCATATAGGTCATGGTCTTTGCAATCACTTGCTATGCTTCAGAGAGTTGGATGATAGAAGGAGAATTGATGCCTTTGAGCTGTGGTGTTGGAGAAAAGTATTGAATATACCATGGATTGCTAAGAGAATGAACAGGTTTGTCCTGGAGAGGGTGAAGCCAGGCTGCTGCTCCTTGGAGGCAAGGATTCTGAAGCTTCATCTGACATTTTGGACATGTTGCAAGGAGTGACCAATTTTTGGAGAGGGATGCCATGCTTGGGAGAGTGGAGGGACAGCGCAGCGATGAGATAATTCAGGGACTGGAGTAATGGGGGTAGGGTATGTCAGAGACAATGAGAGATTGACACAGGATAGAGCAGGGTTTAGGGCTGTTGTACATAGGGTCGTTATGAATCTCAGGCGACTCGACAGCACATAACAACAATACTGTACCTTGGCGCTAGTGTTCAATGGAACACACTGTTGAACCTTTCAAATCTGAAACTTCTTGTGAAGTCAAGGTTGTAAGTCTGTTAAAATTTGTCTTCCTCTTGGTTAACCCAGGCTCACAGCAATTACTATATAAAACCTATCATTGCTGTCCCAAGTTGAATCTCTCTTTAGAATACTGGCTACCTGAGAGAAGTCCTAACCACTATTGATGGCAACAGTGACCCCAGGACAATGTATCTAATATCCTTTGCAGTGTAATTTAAGGGGCCAGCCAAGGCTGGCCATCCTGACAAGTTTATCATGCTGTATACACATTTAAAACTGATCCCAGACCAAGTATTGTACCCATTATCCCTAGAAATTAGTTTTAGCATATTCAGTTCCTGAAAAATGTCAGAGCAGATAAGAGGAATACCTTAAGAAAGAAGAAATAAAAGTCCCTCCTAAATTCCTCACCAAATTGATGACATTCTTCAGAGTCTTAATGGACAAAATCCAATCTCCAGTTTGCTGATGATTTGAGGTGACTGTCAAGGTCAAGGTCAGGCTTTTGCCATGGCCATGAACTCCAATCCTGAATAGGACTCCCCTTTTCCTTTATTGCTTTCCAGACACACTGCAGATAGCACTTGAAGAGATCAGTACACAAGTTCACAGAGCCATCCCCTTTGAGGAATTTCTTGGCAAACCAGCAATTAAAGCACTGGTCATATTCTCTCTTCATGTCTGTGCATGCCTCCCTGATGCTATTCATGGCAGCAGCAGTGGCAGCTACCGGACTGTAGAGTTTCTCTTTAGGGTGGTGAAAATATTCTACAGGTGACAGTAATGACAGCTGCATGGCTCTGGAAGTCTATTCCTCCTGGCCAGTGAGGCCAGGCACCACAAGGTTGTTGCACAGAAAAACCCACTTACCTTCCTGAGTATCAGCAGAGCTTCACACAAAGCAAGCAGTGTCTAAATGTTAAACCAGTATAGACTTCAGCAGAAGCAGGGTCGGAAGTCAGGGCAGATGTCCCCCACCCTCCCACACATTTCTATTCATTTTAATACCAAGTCTTTGGACATGGGTTTGGAATTAGGACAGGGTTAGGACAGTCCTGGGAGCTCTTGGATTCAGGGCACAAAAAGAGCTGAGAGTATCAGTTAAGGTAAGGGGGGAGGTGAAAATGGGGCTAGAATTCTGGAAATTGAAGAGAGCTGAATTTAGGAAATGTGGTGTTAAGGGCTTCCCTGTGATATTTAGTTCCCTTCTAGTAACCTTCTTTTCCATGTGGATGGATGGGGGGGGGTGGTGGCCAGTATGTTGAATAGGGTTTATTAGCCTATCCACACAGGCCTGGCTAGTCTCACCAATCCATAAGGAAATTGGCTAGTCTTGCCACAAAATTCAGTAGACTTAATGGCTGATTCAAGAATCTCATCACTGGCAAAGAAGAAGCAGGCTTGTGTGTATGCCTTTCAGGGCATGAGATTCTTGCTCTGAGCTAGACTTACAGCAGCAGCTGAAGCAGAGGACCAGAGACCTGACAGAACATGGAGCTGACCTTGGGACAGAAGTCAGGAGAGCCTTTTGCCCAAGTCTGTAGAAGGACTGGGGTGGTAGAGAGCCCTAACTGGCAGAATGAGACCTTCATAACACAGGCTGTGAGACATAAGGCTGAGGTGCTGGCAAGCGCAATTTGGAAGCTGTCCTGATTATATTCCACTGTCGTTGTTGTTGTTATGTGCCATCAAGTCACTTGCGACTCATAGTGACCCTATGTACAAGAGCCCTAAATGTTGCTCTGTCCTGTGCCAACCTCGACACCTCCAACACACTCATTCCCAGAATCGCTCCATCTCACCGAGGGTCTTCCTCTTCTGCTCCATCCCTCCATTCTCCCAAACATGGTGTCCCTCCCCAAGGACCAGTCTCTCCTTGCAACATACCCAAAGTATGTCAGATGAAGCTTCAGAATCCTTGACTGCAAGGAGCATTCCGACTTCACCCTTTCCAGGACAAACCTGTTTGTTCTCCTAGCAGTCCATGGTATATAGAACACTCGTCTCCAGCACTACAGCTCAAAGGCATTGATTTTCTATCATCCTTAGTCACTGTCCAACTCTCCAATGTAATTACAAAGACTATAGCCTGGATCAAGAGCACCTTAGTCTCCAACCTGAAGTCTTTGCTCTTCAGTACTCTTGAGAGGTCCCTCACAGCTGACTTTTCCAATGCTTTTACCAAGAGTGTTGACTGTGGAGCCAAGTAAACTAAAACTGTTAACTACCTCAATCTCTTCACCATCCATACTGTTGCTGCCAATTGGCCCAGTGGTGAGAATCTTTGTTTTTGTGTGTGTGTTTTTTTAAGAATCATTTATGGAAATGCCATTACAACCAACAGTTGTTTATAACTACAGCTGTTTTCTTAATGCTTCTATTTTTTCTTTCTTATTTTCTTTTTTTGTCTTTTTAAATTTTTTTTTTAAAAATTTGTTATTAATTTCAATGAAAATTTACAGAGACGTTGGGTTTCCATTTATTCATTGTTGCACTGTTCTCCCCTCTCAACCCTCCCCCCTAGTACACTACCCTGTTGGAAAAGTAAAAGAAAAAATTTTCCATTGTTTTTCAAACCCTCCCCCAGGTCCACTCCACTATGCAGCCTTCACTCTGGACTCCTGTCATGACAAAATACCTAATCACATATCCCTTTTAAACAGTTTTCTCCCTTATCTGTTTCAATGCAATATACATTGTTCTCAGTCTCCCCGAAACCCCGATGTCAGTCCAGTTTTACAACAGTGGCACCATGCAGTACTTGTCCTTTTGTGGCTGAGATACTTCACTCAGCATAATTTCCTCCAGGGTCAAACATTTTGAATAATATTGCATGAGTTTCTAGTTTTTCAATGCAGTGTAGTAGTATTCCACATATGTGGTCTAGTCCATAGAATACACCACAGCTTCCCTATCCATTCGTTTGTTGATGGGCACTTAGGTTGTTTCTAACTCCTTGCAATTGAGAACAAAGCCGCAATAAACAGGGGTGTGCATATATCTACTTGGATGCCAGTTATGGTCTCTCTGGGGTATATTCCCAGTAGTGGAATTGCTGGGTCAAATGGTATCTCTATTTGCAACTTTTTGAGAAAGCGCCATACTGCCTTCCACAGTGGTTGCACCATTTTATACTCCCACCACCAGTGAATAAGGTTCCAGTTTCTCCACAACCTCGCCAGCATTTGTTGCTTGCTGTTCTGTTACATTTTGCTGTTCTGACTGGGGTGAGATGATATCTCATAGTTGTTTTAATTTGCATTTCTCTTAGAGCTAGAGATTTTGAACATTTCTTCATGTGCTTGTTAGCCATCTGAATGTCTTCTTTGGTGAAGTGTCTGTTCATATCCTGTGCCCATTTTTCTATTGGATTATTTTCCTTTATCTTGTTGTGGTGAGAATCTTTGTTTTCTTGATGTTGAGCTTCAATCCATATTGATGGCTGCAGTCCTTGACCTTCTGCAGCAAGCGCTTCAGGTCCTCCTCAGTTTCAGCAAGCAGGGTTGTGTCATCTGCATAATACAGGTTGTTAATGACTCTTCCACCAGTCCTGATGCCACATTCCTCCTCGTACAGACCAGCATCTCAGATGATCTGTTCTGCATACAGATTGAAAAGGTAAGGAGACAAAATACATCCCTGATGCACCTCCTTCTTGATTTTGAACCATGTAGTGTCTCTTTGCTCTGTTCTGACGACTGCATTAGGTTTCACATTAGCACAGTCAAATGTTCTGGGATTCCCATTCTTCTGAGAGTCAGTCATAGCTTGTTGTGATCCACACAGTAAAAAGCCTTTGCATAGTCAATGAAGCACAGATAGACATTCCTCTGGTATTCTGGTTTCTGCCAAGATCCATCTAATATTGGTTATAATTTCCCTAGTACCACAACCTCTTCTAAATCCAGCCTGCACATCTGGCAGTTCTCTGTTGACATATTACTCCAATAGTTTTTGGATAATTCTCAGCAGAATCCTGCTTGCATGTGATATTGATATTGTTCGATAATTTCCTCACTCTCTTGGGTCACCTTTCTTTGGAATGGTAACAAATATCTATCTTTTCCAGTCAGTCGGCCAGCTGGCTGTCCTCCAGATTCTTGGCACAACTTAGTAAGCACATCCAGGGCAGTGTCTGTTAAAATATGTCAATTGGTATGCCGTCAACTCCTGGAGCCTTGCTTTTGCCAATTTCTTCAGAGCAACTTAAACTTACTCCTTTATCGCCACAGGCTCTTGGTCATATGTTATTTCATGAAATTCTTCTATGTCAGCCAGTTCCTTCTGATACAGTGACTCTGTGTACTCTTTCCATCTTTTTTTAATACTTCCTGGATCATTTAACATTCTACCCCAAGGTATCCTTAAGTATTATCACCTGTGGTTTGAATTTGTTTTTCAACTCCTTCAGCTTAAGAAACTCTGAGCAAGTTCAGCCCTTTGATTTTCTAACTCCAGCTCTCTGCACATTTCTTTATAGTATCTTGCTTTGTTGTCCCAAGCTGCCTTTTGAAATTTTCTGTTTAGCTCTTTGATTTCTTGGTTTCTTCCTTTAGGTTTGGCTTCTCGGCACTCTAATGCAATGTTCAGACTACAAACCTGAATTAAAGGCTTTGATTTCCCCACTATGTTTCTGTGTGGTCTGTGAGCTATCACTTAGGATTTTGGACCCAGTAAAGCAATAAGATGGGTATCAAGATGAATAGAAAGTGGGGGACATGTCTGACCTCACGAGAATTGTTTTTGTGTTGATGTTTGAGAGGATAGTTCTCCTTTGTGGAATTGGTAAAGGTATAGCTATCCCCACAAGGCCTTTGCACTTTTTACAGGAGCGCTGCCCCATTGGAAAGCCTGGAGTCCTGGGTCCCAGAGACCATGCTTGTGGGTGTGGGCACTGTTCAAGGGCTTGGTAATACAAGAAACATCTTCCTAGCAGACCATGGAAAACAATACACTTTAGGAGAGGGGGCTGCAATCAGTTGCAAGATTCCCTCCCAGAGAAGAGACTAAGAGGTGCAGGGAAGAGAGAGCCACCTGCAACTCCCCTGGAGAGAAAATGCATCAGTTGGGGAACCTGGTCTTTTGGGTGGGGCACAGATCACTGAGGACAATAACAGACTTGAGGGGAGGAGGCAGGACAGATTCAGGTAAGATTCCCATAGGGTTTCACTGCAGACCAAAAAGAACATGAAAGACATTGGGAAATGCAAATTTTCCACCTTAAAGGCCTAGAAAGGATTTCCAATAGAATGAGTTGCCCATTATTGGACAAATTAAGCCTGTTGTTGTTGTAATGTGATGTCTGAGTCATCTGTGAAACAAAGCAACCCTAAATACAGCAGCTGTGAACCCTGCTCTGCCCTGAGCCAGTCTCACTAATTCTGACATGTTAACTCCCATTACCCCAGTTTATTGTATCAATCCATCTCATCTGGGGTCTTCCTCTCCTGCACTGTCCTTCCACCCTTCCGAGCTTGATGTCCTTCTCCAAAGACTAGTCTCTCCTGGCCTTGTACCCTAAGTATTTAAGATGGAGCTTCACAATCCTAGCCTCCAAAAACAAACTTGGTTTCGCCCACTCCAAGACAGACTTATTTGTTTTTTTTGGCAGTCCATGATACATTCAAGACTCTTCTCCAGCATCATAACTCAAAGGCATCACTTCTTCTTCTGTCATCCTTAATCACTGTCCAGCTTTCTGATGCATATCAAGTAACTGCGAAGACCATGGCCTGAATCAGGCACACCTTTGTCTCTACACTGTCATTGTTGCTTTTCAGTACTCTGGAGAGGTCCCTGACAGCAGATTTTCCCAATGCAATTTGTCTTTTGATTTCCTGACTGCTGATATTACAAGTGTTTATTGTAGAGCCGAGCAAGCTGTAATTGCTAACAATCTCAATCTCTCCTCTATCTATTATGGTGCTGCCAATTGGCCCAGTGGTGAGAATCTTTGTCTTCTTGATGTTGAGCTTCAATCCATATTGAAGATAACAGTCCTTGACCTTCTGAAGCAAGTGTTTCAGGTCTTCTTTAGTTTTAGCAAACAAGGTTGTATAACACAGGTTGTTGATGAGTCTTCCTCCAATCCTGATTCTACATTCCTTCTCATAAAGCCCTGCTTCCCGAATGATCAGTATATAGAATGAAAAGATATGGAGACAGGATGCATCCCTGATGCACTCCTTTCTTGATTTTGAAGCATGCAGTGTTTCCTTGCTCTGTTCTAAGTATTGCTTCCTGGTCCAAGTATAGGTTTCGCATAAGCACAATCAAGTGTTATGGGATTCCCACTTTCCTCCAAGTTAGCTACAATTTGTTGTGATAGATAAAGTCAAATGCCTTTGCATAGTCAATAAAACACAAATAGACATTCCTCTGGTACTCCTTGCTTTCTGCCAAGATCCATCTAGCATTGGTAATAATGTCTCTAGTGCCATGACCTCTTCTAAACCCAGTTTGTATTTCTGGCAGTTCTCTGACAATGTACTGTTCAGTTGTTTCTGGATAATACAGCAGGATTTTACTAATGTGTGTGATATTATTGATATTGTTTGATCATTTCTACACTATGTCAGGTCACCTATTTTTTGGAATGGGAATACAGATCTCTTCTAGTCAGTTGGCCAAGTAGTCGCCTGTCACCGACCACCCGACCACGGTCGTGACAAGAAACTCGAGGGGTTTCTTGGTGAAGAGCAGGTGAGGGACGAAGTCGGCGAAAATGAGAGTCTGCACACCAGG
>NW_006400233.1:199287-227743 GCF_000299155.1 Elephantulus edwardii | reverse complement strand
GTGGCAGTCGCCCTCCAGATTTCCTGGCACAACTTGGTGAGCACATCCAGGGCAGCATCTGTTTGTTTAAATACATCAATTGATATTCCATCAATACCTTCATAAAGGTAAAGAAGTATCACTAACCTATGCAGACACAACAGAAACAGCTTAACATATAACAAGAAAAACTTCACGTATCAAGAAAGCAGCAGGTAGCCTCAAACAGTGAAAAAACAAAACAAGCTGCCCCCCCCCCAAAAAAAGCAGAACATATTGCATACACAATGAAGACCTCAGAGACAGGGAGGCAGAAGAAATACATATATCAATATGGAGTTATATGAACAGCTCTTAAAGAAGGTACAAATGATGAAAGAAAGAATGAAAGTCTTGAATAAAGCAAATACTCCAGAGATTTGCATACTTTGGGCATGTTGCTCGAAGGACATCATACTTGGAAAAGTGGTGGCCAGCAAAGGAGAAGATGATCCTCAAGGAGCTGCACTGACACAGTGACTGCAGCAATGGGCTTGGCTGTGTCCAAGACTGTGACATTGGCACAAGATAGGAGAGGGTTCAGATATGTTGTTCTCAGGGTCACTATGGGTTGTGCTCCATAGAACAACAAACAACAACCCAAGAGACATGGAGCTGGAAGAAAAATATTGATGTGAAGGAACATGAACAAATACTGAAGGAATACAAAAGATGGGAAAATTGAAAATACAGTGACTGGTGTAATGGGATAGGTACGTGAGAGACAATAAGATTGGCACAGGATAGAGCAGGGTTTAAGGCTGTTGTACATAGAGTTGCTATAGGTCGCAGGCAACTTGATGGCACATAACAACAACAACATAGATAAAAAGAAGATATTTAAAACTCATTACAAGACAGAGTACAGCCAACACAATGCTGGAAAGAAGAGAAATGCATGAAAATGCAATCTAGAATATCTAGAATATCAAGACAGAAATCAACAACATGCTGTTGTTGTTATGTGCCATCAAGTTGCCTGCAACTCACAGCAACCTTATATACAATACCTCTGAAGCCTGCCCTGTCCTGAGCCAGTCTCACTGACTGACACACCTACCCCCATTGCCCTAGTCACTCTATCAATCCATCTCATCCAGGGTATTACTCTCTGCACTGTCCCTCCTCCCTTCTGAGCATGATGTCCCTCTCCAAGGATCAGTCCCTCCTGGCCACATGCCCTCAGTACTTAAGACAGAGATTCCAAATCTTAACTTCCTGGGAGAAACTTGGTATCACTCTCTCTAAGACAGACCTATTTGTTTTCTTGGCAGTCCGTAGTATGTTCAAGACTCTTCTCCAGGACTACAACTCAAAGGCATCAATTCTTCCTCTATCATCTTTAGTCACTGTCCAGCTTACTGATACATAACAAGTAATTGTGAAGAGCCAAGGAGTGGATCATGTGCACCTTGACATTGTTATTCTCAGTACTCTGGAAAGGTCCATGACAGCAGATTTCCCTAATGCAATTCATCTTCTGGTTTCCAGACTGCTGGTGTTAAGAGTGTTTATTGTGGAGCTGAGCAAATTGTAACTGTTAACAACCTCAATCTCTTCATCTATCATGGTGCTGCCAATTGACACAGTGGTGAGAATCTTTGTCTTCTTAATGTTGAGCTTCACTCCAATTTGAAGATAACAGTCCTTGACCTTCTGCAGCAAGTGCTTCAGGTCTTCTTCAGATTCAGCAAGCAAGGTTGTGTCATCTGCACAAAATGCTAGAAGAATAAAAAAGCAGAAGAGAAGAGATGGAATAGAGTCAGTGAGCTGGAAGACAAGAATCTCAATGGGAACATAGTAGCAGAAAAAACAAAGAGGCGGTGGAAAGAAAATGAAGACAACATTAGAATCATGTGGGATAACATCAAAATGTGTAATTGGCATTCCAAAACAGGTGAAGTACAGGAAAAGCACTAAGAAAATTGTGAAAGCAGTACTAGAAGAAAATGTTCCAGTATCATGAGGAATGAGGAATTCCACATTCAAGAAGCTCAGTGAAACCCAAACAGACTAGATTCCAAAAGAGAAATATCAATACATATCACAAATTCTCCAAAATTAAAAGATAAGAATAGAACACTAAAAGAAGAATGATAAAAACAAAGAGTTACCTAGAAAGGCAAAATAATTAGATTAAGTTCTGATTTCTCAGCAGAAATCATGTAAACAAAAAGACAATAGGACGGCATGTACAGCAGGCTGCAAGAAAACAAGGATACTGCACCCAGCAAAGTTATCCATCAAATATGAAGTATAAATTAGATCATTTGCAGAAAAGCAGGAATTTAAGAAGTCTGTGGAAACAGTACCAACTCTACAAGACATTTTTAAGAGAAGTCCTTCACACAGACACACCAAAGGAATGTTAGTGAACCACAGTAACCAGAAACAACAGAAAAAGAAACAAAGCAAAATGACAGTGATAAAATCTTGTCTGTCAATAATCACACTTAATGTGAATGGACTAAATGCACCAATTAAGAGAAATAGAGTAGCAGAATGGATTTTTAAAAACCCAACAAACCCAAACAACTAAGTCCATCAATGTGTTGCCTACAAGACACACATCAAAGAAATGGAAAAAAAAAGGACCAAAAAATCATAAGCTGGAAAACTATACACCAAGCAAATGGAATCCACAAAAAAGCAGGAGTGCTAACACTAATCTCTCATAAAATATACTTCAGGATGAAACCACCATAAAAGATAAGGAAAAGTACTATATAATGATAAAAGACACAATAGATTAAGACATTACCTTGGTCAACATCTATATACAAACCGACCTACAAAATAAAGAAAATAAGGGTTAACAGAGTTGAAGAAAGAAACAGACAACACCACAATAGTAGTAGGAGACTAACACAGCATTCTCATCAAAGAATAGGTCCACTCAGAAAAGGGGGAAAAAAAACAAAACACCACACCACAAACCACAAAAAACCAAACCACAAAACTTAACAAAGATGTAAGAGATACAAACCATATAACTATATGTAACTATTTATAAGCCAACGTGACCTTAAGGGTATATTTAGGGTACTACACTCAACCAAAACTCAATTTGCTTTCTATTCAAGAGCACATGATACATTCTCTAGAACTGATCATATATTAGGATTCAAAGCAAGCCTCAACAAATTAAAAAACACTGAAATAATGCAAAGTATCTTTTCAGATAACAATGCCATAAAACTAGAAATTAATGACAAGAAGATAAAACCACTCGCGTGGAAGCTAAATAACACCCTGCTAGAACACAACTGTGTTATAGAAGAAATAAAGAATGAAACTAAAAAGTTTCTTGAAACAAATAAAAGTGAAAATATGACACATCAAAATCGCTGGACTACAGCTAGGACAGTTCTTAGGGGACAGTTCATAGCAATAGGCACACACATAATAAAGGAAGAAAGAAGCAAAATGAATACTCTAACTCAACACTTTATCAAATGGAAAAGAACAACAATCTAATCCCACAGCCTCTAGAAGAAAAGATTTATAAGGACAAGAGCTGAAACCAATGAGATGGAAAACAGAAAAAGAACTGAAAGCACCGACATGACCAGGAGCTGGTTCTTCAAAAAGATAAATAAAGTAGACAAACTATTGGCAAACTTAAAAAAAGAAAGAGAAGACACAAATAACTTGAATAAGAAATGATAGAGGTGACATCACAAAAGAACTAGATGAAATTAAATCAATAATAATGGAATATTATGAAAATCTATATCCTGATAAACTTGAAAAACTAGAGGAAATGGACAAATTCCTAGAAATTCAAACCCTACCCTATCCAACCTAGACTGACATGCAAAGATATAGAACACTTGAACAGACCCATCACAAAAGAACAAATTGAAGAGGTCATAAACAGACTCCCCCCTGCCCAATCCAAAAAGTTCTGGATCATCTGAAGTCTACCAAACATTCAGAGATGAATCAATTATATTTAAATTCTTTTTAAAAATAGGGGGAAAAAGAAACAAAGTCACACTATGATTATAGATGCAAAAATCCTTAACAAAATCCTGGCCAATAGAATTCAACAATACATTAAAAAAAAGAATTGCTCTGAGTCGCTGGGAATAAGAGATGCAATTCAAAACCACAATGAGATACCATCACTCCAGTAGCAGTACAGTTTAAAAGAACAGTAAGCAATAAATGTTGGAGAGGATGTGGTGACACTAGAACTCTCATGCACTGCTGGTGGGATTATACAATGGTACAACCACTCTGGAAGGCAGCTGGCTCAAAAAGCTGAACACAGAAACTCCACGTGACACAGCTATTACACTGCTGGGAATATATCCTAAGGAAAATAGAACTGGGACAAAAATGGAGGTTTTTACAACTATGCTCACACAAGCGTTATTAACAATAGCTAGAAAATGGAAACAGCCCAAATGTCCATCAACAAATGCAGAGACTGAGTAATTATGGTATATTCACACAATGTAATTCTATACAGCACTCAGGAATAATTTTTTAAAATACTATTTAACACAGGAGAATCTAGACAGCATTGTGCTGAATTAATTCAGTCCCACAAAGAAAATACTGCTTAAGACCATTATTGTAAAAAAATAGAAGGATGTTGATAAAAGTCCAAAAGAGGAAAGGGAAGGGAACAGTGGGGCAGAGTGGGAGGGGAAGGGAGGATGTCACTAAGATAAAAGAGTTTGATAAGCAGAGTAAAGCATGGAGGTGAAGGAATTAGGAAAGATCCAATGGGGGGGGGGCGGTAATAGTAATCATGGATCAGTGGCGATTGGTTTTATAAAATACAACATACATATGTTTGAAACACAATGTGAATATAAGAATGCCTGTACGTGGAATGAAAAACAATGTATACAAATTTTGTAGGCAAATATAACAATAAATGGGCGAAAAATTCTTACCAGGAGAAACAAACAAAACATCTTTCCCCTCACCACCTCTGGACTTCATAGCAATTTGGAGACCCCTGTCTGCTAAGATTCTACTCATTCTTGCCAGAATATGTCCATCCTAGCTGCTGGGGAGATGTGTGAGATGGCATATTCCAGCCTCACGGTGTTTCTGCTGGGACTGGGATCACCAGAAGGGACAGGTGGTGTAAAGGCAGTGGCTTTTCCTCTACAGCCATAGCTCCTTGACTCCTACCTCCCAATAAAACAAGGATCCAAGACTGAATGCCTCATGAGGGTCACCCAGTCCTGAAAGCCAACCTTCCACCCATCTTTCAACCCATGATGATAAGACATAGTGTAGGCCATGCTAACTCAGGGATCTTTATTGGGAAGTCTAGACCTGAGGGTAGTATGTGGAGGGGGCTCAGAGGCTGTGTGGCAGCCAGCCAAGCTCCCAAGGCAGCAGTTTTCCAAGGCACTGGAGCCATCATCAGGTTCGAGTCCTGAGTAGTGGGGGCTAAGTCTCCAAGGCACAGGCATAGTGGGCCACAGACTTGCCCTCCAGGACAGCCACTGCTGGTTTCTGCTCTACAGCTTGCCCATCAGTTCCTCTTGTTGGATTGGATGTCTTTCTGCCGGTAAATCTCTGCTGTGAAGGGCCTACATGAGGATAAGGGAAGGCAGGAAGAAGGGCAATCAATCAGTCCACCTGGGCACTCCTTCCCAAAGGAGTCAAGGAGTAGGGGCTAGAGGGTGGGGATAGGATCCCTTTGCTATCCTAGGGTTTTTGCAAACAGAACATTTTCTTAGCACTGGGTAGACATCAGCAGGAGTGGGTGAGGAGAAGTAGGAAGGGGGTAGAAAGGGAAGGAGGTCCCAGGAGTATCTAGAGAAATTTGGCCTCCCAGGGCTTGCCCAGAAATCCAGGTCTTGGTGGTGCCCACTCTAAGCACCCATGTGCTTTTTCTAGTCTTTGTCCTGGGCCAGCTGGGACATTGGGAATGGTCTTAATGATATCCAACTCACTCTTCATAGAGCACAGCAACCATGTAGATGAGGGCTACTATTGCAGTCAGCAGCAGGCCTGTGGGGCTGGCGTGCCTGTGAGAGACAAGAGCCAGGTGGTCAGGTAACAGGACTGGGATGTCCCAGTGGCTCCAACCTTATCTGAGAGCCATGAGGTTGATACCTATGTTAGAGTGATTTGATTTGTAACTCAGACACAGGGATGTTGCCAGGGCCCACAGCTTACACAGTAGTAAGGGGTATGATAGGGTAGAGATGGGCACAGTACCATAAACAAGCCCAAATGCCTAGGAGAAGCACTCGGGATCTCTAAAAGTATGATAGCTAAGGGATAGGGGATTCTTGTGAACTCTATGGACAGTGTTCTGGCACTACAGTGTTGGGGAAAGGCATTAAGACATCTAGGCACCAGTGGGGCATCATATTGCCCCACTCCAAAGAAGTACCAGACAGAGGATGGGCCTGAGCCCCACCCAATAACACTCACTGGAAAGACAGACACATGCAGGGATAGCAAGCCCTAGAATGGGCCCTTCAGACACTACATGGATACTAGTTCTTTTTGCTGGCTCAGACTCCTACAAGAAGGCATCTTTACTGAACATGTCTATCCTTCCCCACCTCTGCTTGCTGGTCTTGGATATTCCCCTGCCTCCAAACTTTCCACTCACAGCTAACATAGGAAGAGAGTTCTTACTTGACTTCACAACCCTGAGGAAATGATCATCTCCAAGGTAAAGATCAGGAAACAAAGCTCAGAGGTGCCTGAATGCAGAGTCCAGACCTGGCCAGTGGAGCCCACATAGCAAGGCTGGACCTAGTGTTTGTCCTGTAGACCTATAACAAATGTTTCAGTGCATAATGGGAAGGCAGGGTGACACAGTCCATAAGGGAGTTCAGAAGGTACAAGCCTGGAGGTGTGAAGGGCTAAGCATGGGGTCTTGATAGCCACAGCAGATGCTCCCAATAAGCTAAGGTAGATGGTGACCTGCTTGGTCATATCCTAAAACCAAAGGTGCTGGTCATTCCTAATGAGCTCTTTGATGAGGACTCTTGCTCCCCAGTACAGCCAAGGCCTGAGCGTACCACCCCACATGTGGTTATACTCTTACAGGGTACCCCAAAAGTTCCTAAAAAGCCCTAGCCTGGTACCATGCCAACCAACCCTTCATTTTCCTACCCATACTTCTTGAGACTATGTACACCACATGGAAAAGGTCACTCTATCAGAATGCCCCAGTGCTTTTTGGAATGTGGGGAGTGCAGAACAGAGGTGGTGCCCGGTGGGGATGGCAGAGCCTGTGTGGGTACATTGGCAGTACACAGAAGCAGAGGCAGGAGCCCTCAATTTTTATCTGGATTGTTCTGTTGGTCGTGGGGTCATAGTGGGTGAGTCTGAAGGTAAGGAGTGTCCCCTTTGAGTCAACCACCTAAGTTCAGGCAGTGGAAGGAGGTGCAACAGAGAAAAAGGATGGCTTACAGGCCAACTTCATAGAATTGAGCACTGTAATCATATGGGGCAAAGGAGGAAGGAAACATCTCATCATATTTTCACCATTTGAGATTCATTCCTTTGTCACTTTCCTTTTTTTTTTAAATATAGGAGTAGGTTTATTATAGCTACTCCAGATTTTCGTGAGTGATACAATGACTGTGGAGTTTAAAAACCACCAGTGTTATCACTGTTTATTTATAGTAATTGGTTTAGTCTACAAGATTAAGGCAAACATACTAATGCATTTGCTTTTCTTCAGAAATCATACTTATAAAGATTACATAAAGTCTGTTCCCAAAATGTCTAGGAAATGCTGATTAATTAAAAGTAAGTCTGATTAAGATGTTTGACCAGGAGAATACATAGATGAATTTAAGTGTATACAATTTTGTGAACAAAATTCAAAAGGCAATGGCAATCTTCATCTCTTTGAACAATGTGTTTAAAAAGGATAAACTTCAGGAATTACATAAAAGTAAGATTGGCATCCATAAGGACTATTATATATAAAATAAACAGTTATAGAGGCTACTTAAAGAAAGACCACTTTGGGCTTTAGAAGAGGAAGTGCATGATGGTGGAACACTGTCCTGCAGACACTTGGGAGCACGAATGCAGGGTCACACCACACCCGTGGGGTCACCTCTGGATGCACTGCTCCACGGTTAATCAGAACAAAAGGAGAGCTGCTTTGTCAGCTGCTTCTGTCTTGTTTCCAGTGAGCAGTAAATGCCTAACATCAGTAAGAAAACAAAAATAAAATCTGAAGGAAGGCAGCCCTTTTAGCAGAAAGGTGGAGTGGAGCTTATGTGTCTCCATTTAACACTATCAGGCAGTTCTACAGCAACTGCAGGTTACCCTTTGCATGCTTCAGTTCTAACTCTGCCATTTCCACTAAATTTTTTCTGAATGCAGCAACTCTTCTTGTCCTAAAATCTATAAGCTCTTGTTTTGCAGATTCAGATATTTTTTTCAAATTTCTGACAACATAATTGTTGGGATGTTTCAGCCTGTAGAACATCTTTATTCTTAGCTCTTGCTTTATCCAATGCTTTATTAGCATTTTTTTTGCTTTATTAGCATTTTCATAATCCACTAGAGACCTAGATCTTCTATAGAAGAGATCCTTAGCAGCTTGAGATTCTCTTAAGTAGTATTTTAAAAGGTCAGAAAGTTTGAGGTCTTCGTCGGCAGACACTCATGCTTCTATTTTTCTTGTTTTATCAAACAGTTCTGAAACTCTGAGAAAAAACTTGCATATATCTGTAGAATCCTGAGTTCCTAAAGCATATACTGAAGAACCAATCCTATTGTAATCATCTGCAGCACTTTTGTGTGATCTTGTCATTCTATCAGATTTAGCAGATGCATCCTTCACTCGGTTATGATATTCTAAAAGGAAGGTTCACTCATGTTCAAAGAAATCATCTACATCCTTTACTCCTGAAACAATTACTCCATCTGCCGATTTAACCATGTTTTTAAAGAAGTCTTCAAGTTTTTCTTTTTTTATTTTTTCCTCAAACACTCAAATCTTGATTATATTCCAAGAACACATGGAAGTTTATGTCTTTTCTCAATAGGATGAGCTGCCACACGACACAGGAATACTTCATGCATTGCTACTGTCTTCTTGAATATTGCCAAATATTCAGCTTCCAGTTCCTGCTTCATCTTTGTGAATTCTTCCTTTGTCATTGACCCTTCTCCTTCTCCAAGCTTCTGCAATTTTTCCCTTGAAGCATCAAAATCAGGTCTTGGTGGTGCAGGGAGGGATAATATAACCTGCATAATCTTCATTTTCAACAAAGGAATCATGAAGCCAGATGAATTCATGTTGTTGAACAACAGAGAACTCATTTTGTTTAAAATTTGGCAATGAACTCTTTGTGTGAACAGTGAATTTTACTTTATCTCTCTCACTAAGAGCATCAGAAATGTCCACCTGCAAAGCAGCATCACTCTGAAGATCTACGTTTATTGCTTTAAGTCTGTGGTCCTCCTCGGAGAGGAAGTCGGGGATGTCGTCCAGGCCTTCCGCGCGCCCAGGACTCAGTGCCGCTGAGAACACCCACCATCATGGCTGCTCCGAGGCCCCTTTGTCACTTTCTAATCTTTTTGGTTTCCAGATGTGCCTGTAATATTCTAGGCAAGTGGTTTTCAAATGCTAAATAACCTATGAAGGAACTTGCAATAATAAGTGGTGCTAGAAATGGCTCTATCTCAGCTGCTAACCAAAAGGCTAGTCTGTGCAGGGATGACTGGACTGACACATTGGTGGGTCCTGGAAAGGAAGTTCTAGTCTGTTTAGGGGTGCCTCAGGAAATGCTACCAAACAGGACCAATACCCTGGTGGGGCCTGGAAAATGCCTAATGCTCCCAGTGTTGAGTTCTAGCAAAGGGCTTAAAAAGAACAGTCGCCAGGCCAACATAAATATCTGTGTTTTTAAATGGTTTTTTTAAAAGAACCACTGATGAAACATAAAAAGCATGCTGTTGTTATTAGGTGTTACCTAGTCCACGATCACTCAAAGCAACCCTATGAACAAGAGACCTTGCTCTATCCTGTACCATCCTCACCATCTCTGATGGTCTTGAGCCAATTATTACAGTTACTGTGTCAATCTATCTTGTTGAAGGTCTTCCTCTTCTTCTCTGATACTCCATCTTTCTTAGCATGATGTCTCTTTCCAAGGACCAGTTTCTCCTGACAACATATCCAGAGTATGTGTGATGAAGTTTCTCCATGCTTGCCTCTATAGAGCACCCAAATATTAGAATTCCTAAGGGAGGTTGTGTGGGGATATAGCCAGCTCACATATGCAAATAAATATGGGGCTGCTGCCATGGTGAACATATGTCAGTGTGACAGAGACCTACCTCCTCCAAAGAAATGTATCACCACTCTAAAGTGGGATGTCTTCCTGTTTATTACAGATGAGATCCTGCTAAGGATGGAAGCCCAAGAGTTGCCTGGACCACCCATCAATCAAGCGGTACTCACATGATAGCCCAACCCAGGTAGTTGGCGGTGCTACCCCAGTACATGGGATTGTCCAAGATGTTGAATGGGAATGTAGTCACTCTAGCTTCCTTTAGGATGCCGAAGTAATCACCTGTAGACAAGGTAGGGAAAGACAAGAGGTAACTGGGCTATCCCCCATCTAACCTGCATGGGAGTCAGTGTCCTGCGGGACTCAACAAGTATGCCCTAAACTATAGGCTTCTAGGAGGGCCCTGCTACAGGGACTATATATGGCACAAATAGGTACAGACTCCACACCTCTGCAGCCACAAGGCTTAAGGGAGACCGTGCATGGGACTATCTGGTATGGGCTCTAGGGCCCTCAGGTGCCCATGTGACAAAAGACCAGTGGTGGGAGGAGGCAGGTGACATCTCCTAGATAACCCTTTCAGAGGTACCCTGCTCACTGGGCTGAGGACTGACAAGGTAAGCAGGCTCAGAGGGGCACAGTGTACTGTCAGCTTAGCTCTGAGTTTCCCATAAGCTCTAGGGACCTCCAAGTCCCTATCTTTCAAATGAAAGATTAGATTCACTATTTCTACTTTAGCTCTGAAATTCTTGGCCCTTATATCCCCATCCACTCCCAGGTGAAGACCAGCTTTGACCCATGTCTTCTTAGGCATCATGAGTTTCACAGTAGGTAATGCACATGTCATCAACATCTCATTACTAAGAACATGAAACAGCTGTCTCTTAGCCCTGAGGGGTAAGGCTTTCCCTGAACACAGAAACTTTTGAGAACTGAAGTCAGTAATAGTAATTACAATTTATGTAATTATGTAATGGAAATACTGTCCTTCTAATATCCAAACTTCTTCCTATGGGGTTTCTAGATGGAGAACATTCTAGACAGGATCTTATCATAAATAGAGACCACAACATATACATCTCCAGCATGTTCTTCAGTGCCTTGAGATCACTATTTTAAGCATCAGTTACTGTGATGTTCTAACAGGCTGTGTGGGTTGGAGTGCTGCTTTCGACATTCTGTGGGTTGCTGGGATTAGTCCCTCTGCTCCTCATCTCATATCAGCTATCTTCCTAACAATCTCTGGTGGCATAATCAATGGGAGTTGCACTGCTAAACCAAAGGTGCCTGTCTAACAGTTTGAGTCCACTATCAGCTCTATGAGAGGAAGATGGGCAATCTCTTCCCGTGCCATTTACAGTATCAAAAAAACCCACTGGAGGGTCATCTTATGAGTTAGTTCTAACTCAAGAGCAATAGAGCAATGAGAATCTTCCTCCAAGAAGCCACTAGCCTAGGCTTGCTCTAACATATTTAACATGTTTTCTCTAACTTTACTTCCCAGAAGACCATGATAAGGTTATAGAGAACACGAACAGCTCCATTTCAAGGAGGCTGAGGGCTTATTCTAGCACAGCCTGTAAGCATGAAGACCACTGGGCATGACTGGAATGTTGAATACCAAACTGGCAGTCACTCAAGTAGGTTTCCAAGGCTATAAATCATGTAGAAAATTGCTCATCTCTTTCCCATGAAACTGCTGGTAAGTTCAAACTGCCAGAGAGATGCTGCCTTTGGGTGAGCTGTGCAACTCTATAAGGACTACCCACCAGGGGTCCTTTATCCTCCCACAGAAGTATTAAAAAAATGAGCAGAAATCATAAGAACTGGCTTTGTTCAAACTCCAGTGAACATTTGAGGGTTCAGAGTTTTCAAAACAGTAGGACAGTTTTGTGGGGTTTTGGTGCTAGGGTCCCCTCGCAAGTCCTTGGCTGCAGGAAAATAAAGCTAACTTGGAATAGAAGTCTCTGCGCTGGGTGTGCCGTGTGGTTTCTGCATCCTCTAACGTGCTGACTTCTCTTTAACTGTGTCTGTTCCAGCCTACAAAATGGCCCCGAAGGGATGGAAATAGGGACTCTGGTGGCTTAGTGGTAAGGAGTTGTGCTGCCAACCTGAATGCATGCACTTTGAATTTACCAGTTGCTCTGTGAGAGAAAAATGGGCAATATCCACCTATGGGATTAACCTGCCTCTGAAAACCTGGGTCGGTTCTGATTAGATGGTACATAACAACAGCAAAAGATGGAAGTAGAACATTCCTCTAGACAACCCTGGAGGCCAAGGCACTGCAAAGGGAATGAGCTAGGAGCTACCTGGGACAAAAAAGGATAACTGAGATGTTAGTGGAACACTTAGGCTGAGGTAAAAAAGCCAGGGAGAACATTTCTTTGCGAGACTGTATTGTCTGTATATATGAGCTAGAGAGCTATGTGTGTGCCTAGGGAAAAGGACATGTTCAGAAAAGACCAAAGGCAATCCTGTTGTTTCACCTCAAGCTGATCCTTGAGTACAAGCCTGGCTACGTGTTGAAGAAAACTTTAGCACAGACTCAGTCTGAAATCTCACCTGGAAGCAGGAGTGGCATCCACTTCCTAAACAACTTGCCTCTGAAAACTATGAACTTTGACAAATGTCAATAGTTGTAGATGGGCTTCAGGCCTTTTGTTCATAGAGACTCTATGAGTCGTGCTCGACTTAAAGGCAGTCAGCAACAACAGAGCTAGAATTTACAGCCACCTCACTATTTCCCCCCTTCATCTTGACATTCAGTGAAGACTGTCAGAACATTAGTTGAGCATAAGCTAAAGCAACAATATCAGTGTACACATCAAAGAATTCAGACTTTTCTAAAAATAGTTTAGAAAAGTCACTAATTTAACAGACCACCACAGCCTTTAATAATAAAAGGGGAAGAAAAAAATGCAAGAAGGAAGAAAAAGGGAGGGAGAAAGAAACGCAAACTAACTTAGAGAAAAAGGAGAGCAATTCAACAGTTATTATATTATTCAAATGCCCCATTTACAAAAATAAATCAGGACATGGGGAGAAATACAGAATTTCAATAAACTTAAAGGAACAAAATAAACAGAAGCCATCCTAAGGAAGCTCAGATACTGAATTTAAAAGGCAAGATATAAAAATAACTCCATTAAATACGTTCAGATGTCTAAAGGAAAGTGTGGCCAAAGAATTAAAGAAAACATTGGTATAAGCAAAATGAGACTATTTATGAAACTAAAGAAAGAAACAACAAAATCTAGAGCTAAAAAAACACAATAAACAAAATTTTTAAAAATTGATTTGAAAGATTCAACAGCAGGTGTGAATTATAAGATAAAAGAAACAGCAAACTGGAAGATAGATAATTGAAATTATAGTATCTAGGATTAAAGAAAACAAAGATTAAGACAAACATGAACTGATAATTACTGGTGATTGGAAGACATTGTTTTTCACATCACTCAATAGCTTCTTGATCTAGGTATAGGTATCAAATAAGCCCACTCAAGTGTTCTGAGGTTCTCATTCTTCCAATGTTAGCTACAATTTGTTGTGAGTCACACAGTCCAACGCCTTTGCATAGTTAATAAAACACAACAGACATCTTTCTGGTACTCTCTCCTTCCAGTCAATATCCCTCGGACATAAGCAAAGATATCCCTAGTGTCGGCTTCTTCTAATCCCTGCTGTATTTCTGGCAGTTCTCTATCAATGTACTCTTCTACTTATTTATTTTTAAAATTATAATCTTCAGCAAGATTATTTGCATGTGATATTATTCTATAATGTCCACATTATGTTAAATCACTTTTTTGGGGGGGAATAGAAATATGGCTCTCTTCCAGTCAGTTGGCCAGGTAGCTGTCCTCCAAATTTCTTGGCACATCCAGGCCTGCATTTGTTTGTTGAAATATATCAAGTGGTATTCCAACAATTCCTGGGACCTTATTTTTTTGCCAACTCCTTCAGAGCACCTTGAACTTCTTCCTTTATTACCATTGGTTCTGGATCATATGCTACTTTCTGAAATGGTTCTGTGTAAGCCAATTCTTTATATAGTGACTCCATATACTCCTTCCATCTTCTTCTGATATTTCCTGGCTCATTAAGATTTGCCCATAACATCTTTCAGTACTGCAACTCTAGGCTTGAATTTGTTCTTCAGTTTCTTCAGCTTGAGAAATTCTTTCCTTTTGATTTTCTGACTCTAGTTCTTTGCACATTTCATTATAATGTGCTTTGTCTTCACAAGCTACCCTTTGAAATCTTCTGTTTAAATCATTTCTTACCTTTGTTTTAGCTTCTCTGCATTCTACTACAATATTCAGTGTCTCTCAACAACCATTTTGATGTTTTCTTCCTCGTCTGTCTTTGTAATGATCTTTTGCTTTCTTCATGGATGATATCCTTGATAGCATCCTGCAGTTCATCTGGTCGTCAATGCCTCAAACTTGCTCTTGAAAATGGTTTTTAAGCTCAGGTGTGATAGACTAAAGGTTGTCTTTTGGTTTTTATTTTCTTTAGCTACAGTGAAACCTTGGCCTATCTTGTACCATCCTGAGAATCTCCCCTGTGCTCAAGCCCATTGTTGTAATCAGTGTCAGCCCATCTCATTGAGGGTCTTCTGTTTAGGGATCCTGTCCTTTTCCAAGCATGATGTCTTTTCCCAAGGACTGGCTCCTCCTGACAACATGTCCAAAGTATGTGATACAGAATTTAGCCATCCTTGTCTACAGGAGCATTCTGTTTGCTCTTACCAAACTTAAAGGAAACTTTCAAAAGAATTTATGAAACTTGTCATCAAAATAAAAAAGAGGAAAATAAAAAAACTTGGTAAACAATAAAACAGCAATTAAGGATAAGAAAAGTAATAAATAAGAATTCCGTACAATAAAGTAGATAGAACAAAAAACCCCAGCAACAGCACCAAAAACTGTAGTAAAATGAGAGCAATAACACCATAGTTATTTATCAATACACTTAATGTGAATAGATTAAATGCACAATAACAGTAAAAAACTTACTACATTGTTATCAAGTCAGTATCAACTCCATTCAGTGTCTGAGGCTATAAATGGCATAGGAACAGATCACCCATTTTTCTCCTGAGGAGTAGCTGCTGCATTCGAACTAATAGACAAGTACTATCATTGAACAGTGCAGCTCCCTGTGAACTATGCCAATTGAACGCTTAAATAGGCAAGCTGGTGGTAAAATTGTATGGTGTCATTGTGTAGTGTGTGTGCCTCTTAAGCAATTGTAAATTGCAAATTGTAAATTCTGTTAACAGATCTAACTGAAATAAAGAAGATAATTATGGGATACTATGAAGAACCATCAAATTTGAAAACTTAGAATATAAAGTCTAGTAACTGACTTGTGTACCTAAACTAATACAGAGGCAGAAAATTTGAACATATGCAGAAGGTCAAGGACTGCAGTCTGCAATACTGGAATGGAGCTCAACATCAAGACAATTCTCACTATTGGGCCAACTGGTAGCACTGTGATGGATGGAGAAAAAAATTGAGATTGTTAGTAGTTACAGTTGTTGTTGGTTTTTTATTATAATGAACATTTACAGAGATTTTGGATTTCCATTCATTCATTGTTGCACTTTTCTCCCTGCCCAGCCCCCCTCCCAGTTCACTCCTCTCTTTGAAAAGTAAAAGAAAAATTCTTTCACTGATGTACAATCCCACCGCCCCAGTACACTCCACTATGCAACCTTAATTCTGGACTCTTGTGATAACGATAATACCCTATCATATATCGCTTTTAAATTGTTCTCTCCCTCATTGTTTCAATGCAGTATACATAATTTATCCAGTTTTTCTCAGTCTTACCCCAACCCTGATGTCAGTCCCATTCTACAACAGTGGCACCATGCAGTATTTGTCCTTTTGTGACTGAGATATTTCACTCAGCATGATGTCCTCCAGGGTCATCCATTTTGAATAATATTGCATGAGTACCTTGTTTTTCAGTGCATGGGTGTGCACAGCAGTTACAGTTGTTAACAGTTAACAATTACAGCTCTGCTACACAATCAACACACTTGGTATCAGCAGACAAAAAAAATCAAAAGATTAATTGCACTAGGTAAATCTGCTGTCAGGAACTTTCCCAGAGTACTGAGAAGCAATGATGTCAGTCTAGAGACTATGGTGTGCCTGATCCATCCATGGTCTTTGTAATTACTTGCTATGCATCAGAGAGCTGGATAATGAATAAGGATGATAGAAGAATTGATCCCTTTATGTTATGGTGCTGGAGAATAGTCTTGAACATACCACAGACCACCAAAAAAACAAATAGGTCTGTGTTGGAGAGGGTGAAACCAAGTTTCTCCTTGAAGGCTAGGATTTTCAAACTCTGTCTCCCATATTTTGGGCATGTGGCCAGAAGAGAGTGGTCCTTAGAGAAGGACATCATGCTCGGAAGGGTGGAGGGACAGCAAAGGAGAAGAAGACCCTGGATGAGATGGATTAATACAGTGACTAGGGCAATGGGGGTAGGTGTATCAGAATTAGTGAAACTGACTGGCTCAGGACAAGGCAGGGTTCAGAGCTGCTGTAGACAGGGTTGTTATGGGTTGCAGGCGACTCAGCAGCACATAACAACAAGGATAACATGGTTTGGATCCACCAATTGCTGTGATATGCTGGGTAATCTCCTCTGTGATTTAGTGACTCTGAAAACCCATTGGAAGGTCAGTTCTGACTTGAAAGCAAAAAACAACAACAATGGACAACTGATATTTCGTAAAGAGATAAAATCCATTAAGTGAGGAAAAGGCAACCACTTTAACAAATGATGCTGGCAAAACTGGCTATCAGTGTCAGTTTGAAGATATTGATTCAGGCCATGGTCTTCTCAATCACTTGCTTTGTATGTGTCAGAGAGCTATAAAATGCATAAGGATGACAAAAAAAGAATTAATGCCTTTGCACTGTGGTGTTGGAGAAAAGTAATAAATATTTCATGGACTGTCAAAAGAACAAAAAGATATGTCTTGGGAAAAGTGCAGCCAGAGTGCTCTTTGGAAGCAAAGATGGTGAGGCTCCATTTTCCACATTTTGGTGCTGGAGAATCGAGTATTGAATATATCATGGACTGCTAGGAGAACAAACAGGTTTGTCCTGGAGAAGGTAAAGCCGGAATGCTCCTTGGAGTCAAGGATTCAGAAGCTTCATCTGACATACTTTTGGCATGTTGCAAGGAGGGACATCATGTTTGGCAGAGTGGATGGGCGGCAAAGGAAAGGAAGACCTTCAATGAGATGGACTGATTCTGTGACTTGAGTGGTGGGAATAAGTGCGTTTGGGATGGCTAGTTTGGCACAGGATGGAACGGCATTTAGGGCTCTTGTACATAGGGTCGCTATGAGTCGCAAGTGACTCTATGGCACATAACAACAACAACAACCTAGATGAGACTATTCTTTGGAAAGGGACATTATTCTTGGAAAATGGAGGGTCAGCGAAGGAGAGGAAGATCCTTAATGAAATGGGTTGACATAGTGACTTTAGCAATAGACTCTATTGTGTCAGAGATGATGAGAATGGCAAAGGATAGGTTCTTAAGGTCGCTATGAGTCATACTTGACTCAGTGGCACCTAATAACAACAACATATGCAGAAAATGGAAAAAAGATCAGTACTCCACATATACAAAAAACTCACTCAAGATGTTATCAAAGGCCTAGGTATGAAAATTTTAAAGTATACAGGTCATTAAAGAAAAAATTAGGGACATTTAGGAGCCCCAGTGTATCCAAGGGAACTCTAGTGGCTTAATGGTAAGGAATTATACTACCTACACAAAGGTTCACAATTCTAATCCACCAGCTGCTCCATGGAAGAAACATAGGCAATCTCTTCCTAGATGGTTTACTGCCTATAAAAAATTCACTGGAGGGTCAGCTATGGGTTGGTTCCTACTTGATGGTACACAACAACAACAACAAGAAGTCATCTCATTTTCAATTGTATCAAATGCATCAGAATAATTGGACAATAAATAAGACTAAAGAATCAATATCTTTGAATTGTAGTGTTCACAAAGAGTATTGAACTGCTTAAGAAATTGCTAAAAGAACAAATATATTTGTCTTGGAGGATGTGAAATCAGGGTGCTCCTTAAAGGCAAGGATAGTGAAACTTTTTGTCACATGCTTTCTGCATGTTGTCAGGAGGGGCCAGTCCGTGGAAAAAGGCATCATGCTTGAAAAGGGCATCAGAAGAAGACACTCAATAAGATGGATTGACACACTAACTACAATGGGCGTAAGCAAGATGGAGATTTTGATGATGACACAGGATAGGGTAATATTTAGATTTGTTGTTCACAGGATCCTCATGAATCACAGTTGAGTTGAAGACATGTAAGAATAACAACAATATATGGCATACATTTTAAAAAAGAACTCCAACTCAAAGTCATTGCCATCAAGTTGAAAGTGGCCCTCCACTGGGTTTCTGAGTATGTAAATCAAAGAGGAGATTGCCAAACTTTCTTTCAAATATTGAGAGACAGTGGATTTGAACCATCAGAAAGGCACACCTTTTGGGTTCACAAGACCCTAGAGACTATTCCACCAGAGGTCTCTAAATGACATAAATGTTGTTGTTATGTGCTGCCGAGTCTTCTGCAACTCAGTGACCCTATGTACAACAGTCCGAAACCCTGCTCTAACCTGTGCCAATCTTCTTGTCTCTGACACACCTACCGCCATTGCCCCAGTCATTGAATCTGTCCATCTCATCAAGGGTTTTCCTCTCCTGCACTGACCCTCCTCCCTCCCAAGCATGATGTCCCTCTCCAAGGACTGGTCCTGTTTTGCAACATGTCCAAAGTATATCATATGAAATCCTTGCCTCCAGGAACAGCCTGGCTTCACCTTCTCCAGGACAAATTTGTTTGTTCTCCTAGCAGTCCATGGTATATTCAATACTCTTTTCTAAAACCACAGCTCAAAGGCATAATTTCTCCTTCTATCATTCCTAGTCATTTTACAGCTTTCTGACACATAGCAAGTAATCACAAAGACCATAGCCTATACCAGGCACACTCTGGTCTCCAGACTAACATTGCTGCTCTTCAGTACTTTGGAGAAGTCTCTGACAGCAGACTTTCCCAATGCATTTCGTCTTTTCATTTCCTGGCTGCTGGTACTAAGAGTGTTGATTGTGGAGCCAAGCAAACTGAAGCTGTTAGCAAAATAAATCTCTTCACTATCTATCATGATGCTGCCTGTCTGCCCAGTGGTGAGAATCTAGACAACCAAAAATTATTAAAAATGGAATACTATGCAGCATACAGGAGCTATGATTTTTAAAAATACTACATAACTTGGGAGAGACTGGGGAGCATTATACTGAGTGAACGAAATCTCATAAGGACAAATACTGCATAAGACCATTATTATAAAAACAGAAGGATAACTAGTAAAACACATAGGGGAACCCAAGAGGGGAAAGGGTGAGAGCAGAGGGGTGAGGACTGGTAGGGGCAAAATCACAGGTTTGCACAATTTGATGGGTGGAAGGAGTGAATAAAGGAAATGGGAGACTGGTGGGGACCTGAGAAGACACATGCATAATCCAGTGGTGATTAATTTTATAAAACATAGGATTGATTGTATGAAACGTAATATAAATACTCTGATACACAATGTATATGAACTTTGTAAGCAAACCAATATAAAGTTTTAAAAAGTATAGGACAGACATGGGAGAGTTAGGGAGAGAAAATGGAAAGAATGGATAGATAATAAACACTGCATTAGAACAGATGAGGGGAAGAACTGACTGAAAGGAATATATGATTATGCATTATATGTATGAGAACAAGGGGTGGATTGTGGGGTAGGCTGGGGCAGGGAGGAAGAAATTATGCAATAATGAACAAAAAGAAACTTTATTTTTCTTATGTGCCGTCGAGTCACTTGTGACTCATATCAATTCTATGCTGTGAACCTTGCTCAACAGCTCTGAATCTTTCTCTACCCTGTACCAATCTCATTGTCTCTGACACACCTACCCCCACTATCCCAGTCATTGAATCAATTCATCCAATCAAGGGTCTTCTTCTCTTGCACTATCCCTCCATCCTCCCAAGCATGATGTTCCTCTCCAAGAACTGGTCACTCCTTGCAACAAATATGCCCAAAATATGTATGATGTAGCTTCAGAATCCTTGCCTCGGAGAATCCTGGTTTCATACTCTCTAGAACAAACCTGTTCTTTCTCATAGCAGCTCATATTATAGTCAATACTCTTCTCCAGTGCCACAGCTCAAAGGCATCAATTCTTCTATCATCCCTACTCATTGTCCAGCTTTCAGATGTATACATAACTGCAAAAGACAATGACCTGTATCATGCCACCTTAGTATCCAGACTGATATCGTTGCTCTTCAGTACTCTGGAGAGTTTCTTGATAGCAGACTTTCCCAATGCAATTCATCTTATGATTTTCTGGCTGATGGTACCAAGAGTATTGATTGTGGAGACAAGCAAACTGAAGCTGTTAACAATTTCAATCTCTTCATCTATCATGATGCTGCCAATAAGCCCAGTGATGAAAATCTTTTGTTTTCTTGATGGCAAACTTCAATCCATAGTTAGGGTGCAGTCTTTGACTTTCTGCAGCAAGCACTTAAGTCTGACTCAGTTTCAGCAAGAAAGGTTGTGTCATCTCCATAATGCAGGTTGTTGATGAGTCTTCCTCCAATACTGATGTCACATTCCTCCTCATAGAGCCCAGCCTTCTGGATGATCTGCTCTGCATATTGCTTGAAAAGGTACAGAAATTGGACACATCCCTGGTAAACAGCCTTCCCAATTTTGAACCATGCAATGTTTCCTTGCTCTATTCTAATGACTGCCTCCTGGTCTTAGTATAGGTTTTGCATGAGCACAATCAAGTGTTCTGGGATTCCTATTCTTCTCAGAGTTAGCCACAGTTTGTTGTGATCCACACAGTCAAATGCCTTTTGTGTAGTCAATGAAACACAGATAGGCATTCCTCTGGTACTCTCTACTTTCAGCCAAAATCCATATATCAGCTATAATATCCCTAGTTCCATGGCCACATCTGGCAGTCCTCTGTTGATATGCTGCTCCAGTCATTTTTGGGTAATTTTCAGCAGAATCTTGCTTGAATGTGGTATTAATGATATTGTTTGATAATTTCTGCACTCTGCTGGGTCACCTTTCTTTGGAATATGTATAAATATGGATCTCTTCCAGTCAATGGGCTAGGTGGTTGTCCTCCAGATTTCTTGGCACAACTTGGTGAGCACATCCAGGGCAGAGTCTGTATGCTGAAATTTATCAATTGGTATACTGTCAATCCCTGGGCGTTGTTTTTGTCACTTCTTTCAGAGCAGCTTGAACTTCCTTCATCACCACAAGCTCTTGCTCATAATGTTGTTTCCTGAAATTCTTCTATGTCAGCCAATTCCTTTTGGTTCAGTGACTCTTTATACTCTTCTTTTAATGCTTCCTGGATAATTTAATATTCTGCCCTTCCTGTATCATTTAACATTCTGCCAAAAGTATCTTTAAGGATTGCAACTCAAGGCTTGAATTTGTTCTTCAGTTCCTTCAACTTTAAAAATGCCAAGCAAGTTCAGCCCTTCCGATTTTCTGACTCCAGCTCCCTGCACATTTCCTTATAATACTGTACTTTGTATTCCTGCACTGCCCTTTGAAATCTTTTGTTCAGCTCCTTAATATCTTGATTTATTTCCTTTGCTTTGGCTTCTCGGCATTCTAGTGCAATATTCAGAGTCTCCTCTGACATCCATCTTGGTCTTTTCCTCCTTCTCTCTCTTTTTAATGACCTTTTGCATTCTTCATGGGTGATATTCTTTGTATCTGCCCACAGCTCATCTGGTCTTCGCTCATTCGTGTTCAAGGCCTCAAACCTGTTCCTGAGAGCATTTTGAAATTCAAGTATGATGGACTCAAGATCAAATTTTGGTTCCTGTGGATTTAATTTTATTTAGCTTCAGCTTGAACTTGCATATGAGTAGTTAGTTGGTAGTCTGTTCTGCAATCAGCACCTGGCCTAGTTTTTACAGCTGATACTTCTTCAGTGATTCCACAGATGTAATAGATTTAAAAAGGGGAAAAAATTAAGTCTTAATATGTTCACTTCTAATATATATATATATATGTTGTTGTATTGTTGTTGTTGGTTGCCTTCTAGCTGAGCACAACTCATAGCAACCCAATGAACAAAAGGCCTGAAGCCCCTCTACTACTATTCACATTTATCAAAGTTCATAGAGTTTCTGAAGGCATGTTATTTAGGTTGTGAATGCCACTCCTGCTTAAAAAATATTTTTAAAAATTTAAAAATATTTAAAAAAATTTAAAAATCTATATATACATATCTATCTATATCTATATCTAGATCTATCTGTATCTATCTATCTATATACATACACACACACACACAAGTACACTAGACAATTGGGACTTCCTGAAATGAAATCTTTATGTGCATCAAAAGACTTCCTCAAGAATAAAATGGATTTTATTGATGGATTGTGAAAAAAATATCTGGCAATGATATAAAAAGAGACTTAAATTTCTAGAGAACTCCAATGAATAAGTAAAGATACTGTGTACTTTTGCCCAATGAAGTACTACTACATTGAAAAATATGTACAAACAACTATGAGATACCATCTCCCCAGTAAGAATAGCAAAATTCAACAGACCAGCAAATAACAAATGCTGGTGAGGATGTGGAGAAACTGGCACCATTATTCACTGACAGTGGGAGTGTAAAATGGTGTAACCACTATGGAAGACAGTATGGCGTTTTCTCAAAAAGTGCAAATAGAAATACCATTTGACCCAGAAATTCCACTACTGGGAATATACCCTGAAGAAACCAAAACTGCCACCCTAGCAGATATATGCACACACATGTTTATTGCTGCACGGTTCACAATAGCAAAGAGTTGGAAACAACCCGAGTGCCAAACAACAAACGAATGGAGAGAGAAGCTGTAGTAGAATCACACAATGGAATACTATGCAGCATGAAAAACAAGGAACTCATGAAATATACAAAATGGGTGATCCTGGAGAACATTATGCTGAGTGAAATACCTCAGCCACAAAAGGACAAATACTGTATAGTGCCACTGTTGTAAAACAGGACTGACAAGGGGCTTGGGGGAGTGAACAAAGAAAAGAGGGGATAAACAATGTACACGACATTGAAACAGATGAGTGGAAGAATTGCTTAAAAAGTAATATATGATTAGGTATTATTTGTATGGCAACAGTCCAGAATAAGAGTTACATAGTAAAATGGACTGAGTGGAAATCCAAATTCTCTGTAAATGTTCATTAAAATTATTTTTTAAAAATGGTCTGAGGTAGAGATTGGGAATTATAAACCAATGAAATAATTTTTTTCTCAAAGAAAAAAGCTAATTTGGGCGGAAGGCGGTAGACAGGGAGGAAAATATGCAACAATGAATGAATGGAAATCCAAGTTCTCTATAAACTTTCATTTAAAAAAGAAAGAAAAAATTATGTACAAAATATGTAAAACAAAGATGCATGTAAAGGATGTGATGTTAGGAAAAAATAATCAGTCTCAAAAGTAATCTTATGGCATAGGACCACTACTATTAAAAAAACCTATAGAGAGCTCTGGTGGCCTAGTGGCAAGAAGCTGCACTGCAATCCCAGAGGTGTGCGGTTCAAGTCCATCAGATGCTTTGCTGGAGAAGGAGGAACCATCTCCTCCTGTACTAGTCAAATCTGATTTGATGGTACACACACACAGAAATAATAAATTAATTAATTAATTAATATAAAAAATTTTTTAAAACACACACAAAAAACCTATAGAAAGGTTCACACACTGAAATATTTTTAAATAGTTATCACAGATAGAAAAGAAAGGAGAGGAGAGTAAAAAATTAAATAAGTAAGATGTTGTTGTTGTTGCTGTTGTTGTTGTTGCTTGCTGGCGAGTCGAGCACAACTCATAGCGACCCTATGAACAAAAGGCCTGAAGCCTTTCTATAACTATCATTTCTCCAAGTTCATAGAGTTTCCAGAGGCACATGGTTTAGGAAATGGGTGCCACTCCTGCTTCCTAGGTGAAGGGAAAGGCAATATATAATAAGATTAGGCATTACAGTTCATTATTTGTATTAATCTAATTAATGCTAGAAAAAGTGTATGACTGATTTAATGAAATAATAATTCTAAAACAGTAAGTAAAGGGAGCTCTGGTGGCCTAATGGCAAAAAGCTGTGCTGCAAATCCCAAAGGTGCACGGTTTGACTCCACTAGATGGTCCACTGAAAGAGAAGCAATCTCTCCTCCTATGTCAGTCGGATCCTATTCCATGGTACACGACAAGGGGGGGAAGTATATCAAATAAAAAATCAATTTGCAAACTTTCATGCAAACAAAAAATGAAGTAAAACTTAAAAGTCTCTAAGTAAAAAAAAGAGAGATGAATTTAGAGAAAATTATGCTGACTGTCACTGAATGACTCAACTCATTGACACCAAGTCTGATCCAACTCACATTTGACCTTCCAGCAGGTTTTCAGGAGGCTAGAAATCATGTGGGAGGAGATTGCCTATCTTTCTGTCATTAGTAAATTCAAACTGCCAGAGAAGTGTTGCTTTTGTGTAAGCAGTGCAACTCAGTGTGGTTTAGGCCACCAGCTCCCTTAAACAATGTTGGTGCTAGTGCTGTTAAGTCCACTATGACTTATTCATAGTGACCCTGTGAATAACAGATCTGAACTTGCCCTATCCTTCACCATTCTCATGATCTATGATATGCTTACACCCCCAGTTACAGTCACTGTGTCAATCTATCTTGTTCAGTCTTCCTCGCTTTCTCTGACCCTTCACCTTTCCCAGCATAACATCTTTTTCCAAAGAGTAGACAGACCCTCCAGACAACACTCTCAAAATATGTGAGACAAACTTCATGATTCATATCTCTTAGGAACAATCTGATCATAGTTCCTCCATGAGAGTCTTGTTTGTTCTGTTGGCATTCCATGGGATATTCAGTACACTTAGCCAACACCACAGTTTGAAGGTATTGATTCTTCTGTTATCCTTATTCACAGTCCAACTTTCAGATTCATAGGAAGAAACAGAAAAAACCCATGGTTTGGATCAGATGCACCTTAGTCTTTAAACAGACAGCTTTCCTCTTTGGCATTTTAGAGAGGCCCTTGAAAGCAGATTTTCCCAATGTTATGTGTTTTCTGAATTCACTACTGTTCTTACCATGGGTGGTGCTGTGAATCCAAGTAAAAAATTATTGGCAATGTCAATCTTTTCTCCATATATCATAATGTTATCCATTGGTCCAATGGGGAGGATTTTTTCCTTTTCTTGAGGTTGAGATGTAAACCGTATTAGAGGATGGAGTCTTTGATCTTCTGCAGTGTTTCATGTTCTCTTCACTTTCTGCATGCAAGGATGTAACATCTATAGCAGGATTTTGATGACTCTTCCTCCAATCCCTCTTCATAAAGTGCACATATTTCTTCATAAAGTCCACATACTTCTTCATAAAGTCCAGCTTCTTAAATTATTTGCTCAACATATAGATTGTATAGGTATAAAGAAAGGATACAACCCTGATATATGCCATACTTGATCCTAAACCAAGCAGTTTTCTCTTGATCTATTTGGACAACTGTTCTTGGTGTATATATAGGTTTCAAATGAGCACAATTAAGTGTTCTGAGATTCTCATTCTTCTCAGTGTTGGCCATAATCTTTTATGATCCAAATAAACACCTTGTATAGTTAATAAGACAAAAGTAAGTATCTTTCTGGGATTCTCAGTATTCAGCCAAGATTCCACTGACAGCAATGATATCACTAAAGCTAGACCCTCTTCTGAATCCAGGCAAAGCTCTGGAAATTCCTTGTTGATGTTTTAGCTTTTATGAATGATCTTCACCAAGATTTTATTTGCATGTGATTAATGGTATTGTTTGATAATTTCCATATTCTGTTTTTTAAAAAACAATTTTAATTTTTTTTGTTGCACATTTTATTCCTTGCCTCCCCCCAACCCTAGTCCATCCAGCAATGCTGTCATATGTATAAGGCCTAATCATATATTCCTTTCAAACAGTTCTTCCTCTCATCTGCTGTACTTCAGTGATTGTTATCTACCCTTTTCCCATTCTCTGCCCACCCCATCTCCATTTGTCCTATTTTATAACAGTGGAGTTATATAGTATTTGTTCTTTTTTCTGTGACTATGACTCAAAATAATGTCCTCCAGGCTCTCCCGTGCTATGTAGGGCTTTATATGGGTTTGCTGGTTTTCAATGCTGCATAATATTCCATTCTGTGTATATACCATAGTTTTTCTATTCATTTGTTTGTTGTTGCTTCTATTACATTGCTATTGTGAATAATGCAACAATAAACATGGGTGTGTATACATCTGTTTGAGTCATGGCTACAATTTCTTTAGGGTATATTTCCATTGGCAAAAAACAAGGCACCAGGAATTGATGACAAACTAATTGACAAATTTCAACAAACAGAAACTTCCCTGGATGTGCTCACCAAGTTGTGCCAAGAAATCTGTAGGACAACCACCTGGAAGAGATCATATGTGTTCCCATTCCAAAGAAAGGTAACCCAACAGAGTGCAGAAATTATTGGACAATATCATTAATATCACATTCAAGCAAGGTTCTGCTGAAAATTATCCAAAAATTACTGGAACAGCACATCAACAGAGTACAGCCAGATGTGTAGGCTGGGTTTAGAAGAGGTCATGGTACTAGGGATATTATAGCTAATGTTAGATGGATCTTGGCTGAAGGTAGAGAGTACCAGTGAAATGTCTTTCTGTGTTTCACTGACTATGCAAAGGCATCTGACTATGTGGATCACAACAAACTGTGGCTAACTGAGAAGAATGGGAATCCCAAAGCACTTGATTGTACTTATGTGGAACCTATACTTGGACCAAGAGGCAATCATCAGAATAGAGCAAGGAAACATTGCATGACTCAAAATTGGGAAGGGTGTTTACCAGGGATGTATCCTATCTGCATACCTTTTCAATCTATATGCAGAACAGACCATCCAGGAGGCTGGGCTCTATGAGGAAGAATGTGACATCAGTATTGGAGGAAGACTCATCAACAAACCTGCATTATGGAGATGACACAACCTTACTTGCTGAAACTGAGTCAGACTTAAGTGCTTGCTGCAGAAAGTCAAAGACTGCACCCTAACTATGGATTGAAGTTTGCCATCAAGAAAACAAAAGATTTTCATCACTGGGCCTATTGGCAGCATCATGAAGAGATTGAAATTGTTAACAGCTTCAGTTTGCTTGTCTCCACAATCAATACTCTTGGTACCAGCAGCCAGGAAATCAAAAGACAAATTGCATTTGGAAAGGCTGCTGTCAAGGACCTCCCCAGAGTACTGAAGAGCAATGATGTCAGTCTGGAGACTAAGGTGCACCTGATCCAGGCCATGGTCTCTGCAATTACTTGTCATGCATCAGAAAGCTGGACAATGAGTAGGGATGATAGAAGAATTGATGCCTTTAAGCTGTGGTACTGGAGAAGATTATTGAATATACCAGGGACTGCTAGGAGAGAAAATGGGTTCATACTAGAGAGTGTGAAGCCAGGCTGCTTCTTTCTTGGAGGCAAGGATTCTAAAACTACATGAGACATATTTTGGGAATGTTGCAAGGAGTGACCAGTCCTTAGAGAGGGATATCATGCTTGGGAGGGTGGAAAGACAGTGCAGGAGAGAAGACCCTCGATGAGATAGGTTGACTCAGGGACTACAGTAATGGGGGTAGCTGTATCAGAGATGATAAGGTTGCCTTAGGACAGAACAAAATTCAGAGCTGTTGTACACAGGGTCGGTATGAGACCCAAGTGACTTGATAGTACATAACAACAACATATTCCCAGTGGTGGAATTACTAAGTCAAATAGTATGTATACTTCCAGCTTTTTGAGAAAAGTGCAAAATGGCCTTCCATTATGGCTGTCCAATTTTACACTCCTACCAGCAATGTTTTTATTTGCATCTCTCTAATAGTTAGGAGCTGATTGTGGAACAGACCACCAACTACTCATATGCAAGTTCAAGCTGAAGCTGAGGAAAATTAA
>NW_006400233.1:187783-197332 GCF_000299155.1 Elephantulus edwardii | reverse complement strand
TATTCGGGATGGGTTTGTCAGAGGCAATGAGATTGGCACAGGATAGAGCACGGTTTAGGGCTGTTGTACATAGGGTCACTATGAGTCGCTTATGACTCGACGGCACATAACAACAACAACAGTAGTTAGGAGTTTTTAACATTTCTTCATGTGTTTGTTTGCCACTGAATTTCTTTGGTGAGGTATCTATTCATATCTTCGGTTTCTTACCTTTTCTTACTGAGATGCTGGAGTAGTCTATAGATGTTAGATATAAGTGCTTTATCAGGTAGGTCACTGCCAAATAATTTTTTCCAGTCTGTGGATTTTCTTCTTACCCTGTTGGAGAAACTTTCTGATATGCAGAGGGATTTGATTCTTAGATGGTCTCACTCATCTTTATTTCATCTTATTCTCTCCTGGTTGTAGTATAATTTCTATATTCTGTTGATAAACTTTTTAAAAATTTTATTATTTTGAGTGTGTGTACCATATCAGGTCTGACTGGTACAGGAGGAAATTGCCCTCCTTCTCTAGCTGAGAATCTGGTGGATTTGAACTGCATGCCTCTGGGATTGCAGTGCAGCTTCTTGCCACTAGGCCACCAGAGCTCTCTGATAAACTTTTTTAAGAATGGGAACAAATATGGATCTCTTCCAAATTTCTTGACACAGACTAGTGACCACATCCAGGGCTACATTTGTTTGTTGACAAATCTTAGCTGGTATCCCATTGATTCCTGAGGTCTTTAGTGCACCCTGAAATTCTTCCTTCTTTACTATTGGTTTTGATCATATGCTACTTTCTGACATTAGTCAGTCATAAGAGGAGAAATATTTTATAAGATCACTATCATGAAAGCTAAGGCAAGGTTTAAAAAAATCATTCTGGGGTGGTAGAAAGGAATTGGAAAGGAGGGAGAGGGGAATAAAAACTATTAAAAGACACTTAATAAGTTGGAAGAAATGAAGGCAATACTTCCTAAGGGGTGGATCAGACAATGTAATTAATTAATGTTATAATATAAAATGTCTACTACGCTACTTTGAAAAACAAAGAACTCATGAAATATTATACAAAATGGGTGACCCTGGAGGACATTATGCTGAGTGAAATAACTCAGTCACAAAAGGGCAAATATTGCATAGTGTGCCACTGTTCTAAAACGGGACTGATATCTGGGTTGGGGGGAGAGCGAGAAAGATGGGATAAATTATGTATACTGCATTGAAACAGATGAGGGAGAGAACTGTTTAAAAGGGATATATGATTAAGTCATGACATGAGTACAGAACAAAGACTGCATAGTGGAGTGGACTTGGGGGGAGTGATTGTATAACAATGAAAGAATTTTTCTTTTACTTTTCAAAGAGAAGAGCGAACTGGGGAGGAGGGGTGGGCAAGGAGAAAAGTGCAACAGTGAATGAATAGAAATCCAAAGTCTCTGTAAACTTTCATTAAAATGAATAATAATAGAAAAAAATGTCTGAATGATGACGGAAAACCAGTGAGTGTTTATTTCACAATAAAAGAAAATAAATTAGTAATCTAAAGAATGTTGGATGGTTTTATTAGTATCACACAAAACAAATTTGAACTTTATAATTGCCAAAAGACACAGGGTGGAAATTTCATAATGATTAGGACTCAACTCTTAAGAGAAAATATCAGGTATAAGTATATTATCCATCTTTCTCCTGTGGAGCAGTTGGAATCACTAACCTTTAGGTTGATGGTTTAACATGTAACATACCACACCACCAGCACTCCTAAAATTTCTATATAGTTAATAAAAATGTTTCTACCTAAAGTTAAAAACAAACAATGATGAAGGCAAAAACACATCTTCCTTGTGCTATTAGCAATGTAACTTGAATATGAATAGTCTGAAACTTTTACCACCTTTTAGGAAAAAACAGAAACGCTATGTTGTTGTTGTTGTTGTTGTTGTTATGGCCATCGAATCATTTAGCGACCCTATGTACAAGAGCCCTAAATGCTGCTCTATCCTGTGCCAACCTCACTGCCTCCAACACACTCATTCCCACCATCCCAATCACAGAATCAATCCATCTCGTTGAGGTTCTTCCTCTCCTGCACCATCCCTCCACTCTCCCAAATATGATGTCCCTCCTTGCAACATGCCCAAAGTATGTCAGACGAAGCTTCAGAATCCTTGACTCCAAGGAGCATTCTGGCTTCACCCTCTCCAGGACAAACCTGTTTGTTCTCCTAGCAGCCCATGGTATATTCAACACTTCTACAGCACCACAGCTCAAAGGCATCAATTCTCTTTCTATCATCCCTAGTCAATGTCCAACTCTCCGATGCATAGCACATAATTGTGAAGACTATAGCCTGGATCAAGTGCACCTTAGTCTCCAGCCTGACATCATTGCTCTTCCATACTCCTGAGAGGTCCCTCACAGCTGACTTTCCCAATGCAATTTGTCTCTTGATTTCCTGGCTGCTGTTACCAAGAGTGTTGACTGTGGAGCCAAGTAAACTAAAACTGCTATCTCAATCTCTTCACCATCCATCCTGATGCTGCCAATTGGCCCAATGGTGACAATCTTTGTTTTCTTGATGTTGAGCATCAATACATATTGAAGGCTGCAGTCCTTGACCTTCTGCAGCAAGCACTACAGGTCCTCCTCAGTTTCAGCAAGCAGGATTGTGTCATCTGCATAATGCAGCTTGTTGATGACTCTTCCACCAATCCTGAAGATCTGTTCTGCATACAGATTGAAAAGGTATGGAGACAAAATACATTCCTGACGCACCCCCTTCTTGATTTGGCACTATGTAGTGTTTCCTTACTCTGTTCTGATTACTGCCTCTTGTCCAAGTATAGGTTTTCCATTAGCACAATCAAATGTTCTGGGATTCCCATTCTTCTCAGATATAACATTAAAATAAAAATATAAGGACATCTCAAATATATTTTAATATAAAAAATAACAAACAGACACCACGCCACTGGTGCAATCCCAGGCTCTCTTCTCCCCAGAAAAGCTGGTATTTATTCCTGCTCCTTGAGGACAAGTGAATCTTATCAATGGCAGAAAGTAGGGCAGCTGACTGGAATTAGGGCAGGATGAAGAGTTGAGTGGGAACTACATCACCCCATCACAAAGGTCCACTAAAATGAAGGCTGGGGCAGATGAGATGGAACTTTCTTCACTGGAAGCAGGAAATGGGCTATAGGAAGTGATGGCACAGAACTCACTTCAAGGCTTACCTACTTCCAAAGCCCACATGGATCCCTCTGTGGAGAGGGATTGCCCCTTCTGCCCTATTCCTCAAGGTCTCCTGCACTTCTGTGGCTCCCTTCACAGCTACTCCTCCACATAGGCTCCTAAAAGTGGAAAGTGGCTGGTAGTATTTGGCAATGAGAGGCCAGTCTAAAATCCCCAGATACACAGGTTGTTGTTAGGTGCTGTCAAGTTGAGTATAACCCATAGTGATCCTATGAAAAACAGATCTGTATCATGTCCTATCCTCTGTCATCCTCAACCTCCCTGTAATCAACCCATCGTGATAACCAGACCCTGCCCAAAATGCAAGGTAGGCTAAAGGAATTCTAAATCAAGCTTGGACATATAATTAGAGTACCAGGCTGGAACTGCCCAAACAGTAAATGGGGGGCTGTGAGGTTCAGTCCTCTCCCTATGTGCAGAGCAATGAATGCCCCAAGAGTGTTCTGAAGTGATAAGCTGCTTAATAGACGAGGGGTGTAAACCCAAGAGCCTGGTATTGGCTGGAACACTAAAGATCATCGAGCCCACTCTCATGGTCTGACCAGCAAGATGAGCATACTGTGAGCCCAGTCCACCAGGAGCCCCCCAAACACCATGACTGTGGCCCCAGAGAAGCTGGCCAGCCAGTCTTACCTAGGAAGGTTCCAGTGAAGCCCAGTGCGGAGAAGCTGGAGAGCACAAACATGACACCGACTCCCAGGAACGAGAGGCCTATACAGTAGGCTGGAGCATTATCGAGGCTCTCCATCTTGGGTTGGCTTAGCATGGCCTGTGTAAAGCTGCAGAAGTAGAAGACAACGTATTACAAGGGGGAGGCCGTCCACTCTTGCAGCCCTATCTTCATGGGCCTGACCTTGGTCTGGGAGGGTCCTCAGAAGTATCCAGTCCAGAGTCTCAAATTCAAATGCCTGCTTGGCCACACAAGTGACAAACCTGAAAGAAGTGGGCTTGAGAGAACCTCAGGCTGCCAGAGCACACTCCTACAACCAGCACCACTCCCTCCAGGCCAATGGAAGGAACTGAAGGGACAGAAGCCAAACCTGCATGACTCTTAGATCTTCCAAATCTTAAAAACTCACTGCTGTTCAACTGGTTCTGACTCACAGCAACCGTTCATTAGGTTTCCAAGGCTATAAATCATAATAGGAAGGAAGAGACTAATCATCTCTCTCCATATGGGGGTGGATTCAAATCACCCCAGATGCAGTGTTTTGATTAACAGCACAACACCCTATGGACCATCCCAACAGAGCTCTCTAGCTTTTCTAAGGGAAATCAGAAATCCTGACTCATATGTAACATACAATAAGTTTAAAAAACAGGCCACTAACTAATAACAGTTTAAATCTGCTTGTCTGTGGGTAGCTTCAGTCCAAGAGTTGCCAGTTTATAAACTATGATCCTGTCTACTTTGCAACTTGTATGTTAGAGGCCAATAAAAGCCACAAAGATGACACATGGACCACAGGCAGCAGAGCCCTAGTACTTCAGCATCCCACCTAGAAAGGCTGGCTAATTCTCTAATGGATTAAAGACTGAAGAAGATCAGTGTCTGGGCCCTGTCAAGGTAGTAGCACTGGTCATGGGGAGGCCCTGAGTGTTTTGTGAGTGGAAGGGATGGGGGTTGGCATGAGTGTTAACATGTACCATGAACATACACATTCTTATTCCCCCATAACTGTCTCACACATGGAATTATCTCATCTATCTATTTATGAGCATTTACTCTGTACTAGGTACTTTACAGACAATGCAATGTATTATCCACTCATTTACTTATCCTTCCATTTATCAATCTATCCATCCATTCACCTCTCCACACACCCATCCTCTCATTCATCAACTTCTAACCACCTGTCTACACATTTACTTTACCTTCCACATCTCCCATCTACCCAACATTGCTAAGTATCTGTTTGCCAAGCTCTTTTAAGTAGAAGGCTTTTAACTTTATTTGTTCATTAATTACTTGCTTTGCCTCAGAAAGCTGGACTATGACTAGGGATGACAACAAGAGAACCGATGCCTTTGAGCTGTGGTGCTGGAGAAGAGTACCAAGTATACCATGAACTGCCAGGAGAACAAAGAGGTTCATCCTGAGGAAGGTGAAACCAGGTTGCTCCTTGAAGGCAAAGAGTCTGAAGCCTTGTCTGACATACTTTGGGCATGTTGCAAGGAGGGACCAATCCTTGAAAGGGACATCATGCTTTGAATGGTAGAGGGACAGCGCAAGAGAGGAAGACCCTTGATGAGATGGATTGATTCAGTGATTGGAGTAATGAGGATGGGTGTGTCAGAGACAATAAAGTTGGCACATGATAGATAGAGTGCGTTTCAGGACTATTGTACATAGGGTCACTATGAGTCGCAAGTGACTTGATGTCACATAGCAACAACAACTCACTCATTTATTCCATTGGTAATATCAGATATTGGGAAAATTTCCCCTTATGCTGAGCTTAAAAAAATGCCTCTGTGAACTGGGATTAAAGCCCCAAACCATAAAGCTCATCAAGACAAACTGGGATCAAGCTTAGACAGCCTAGTCTGTGGTATAAAGAGACCACCAAATACAGCCAGAAATGCTCAATCTGGAGAGGATAAAACTGATGAATGGGACCTTCTAAAGATTTAATCTCTGTACACATCAGAAACATTTTACAACAGAGTGAAAAGAAAACCTACTGACTTGGAAAAAACATTTGGTAATATTTCAAACAAGGGTCTCATTTAAAAGGTTTAAGAAAAAAGAAAAAGACTATAACACAATTACAAAATAGGCAAAAGACATGGAAAGGATTTTCTCAGAGGAAGATATTCAGATGACCAACAAACACATGAAGAAATGCTCAAAATCATTGCATATCAAAATCACAGTGAGATACCATCTCACTCCAGTAACAAGTACAACAAGTAACAAGGACAGCAAGTAATACACACTGGAGAGAATCAAGTGAGATAGGAACTCTTATACATTATTGGTGGGATTGTAAAATGGTACAACCACTCTGGAAGGCAGTTTGGCATTTCCTCAAAAAGCTGAACATAGAAATTCCATATGATCCAGCTATTCCACTGACTGGAATATACCCAATGAAATTAGAACTGAGGCACAAATGGAGGTTTGTACACCAATGTTCGTAACAGTGTTATTCGACATCTTAAGAACATGGAAACAGGAAATGCCCTTGAATGGACTGAGTAACTATGATACATTCACATGATGGAATAATACGCAGCAGGCAGGAGCAATGATATTGAAAATCACTACCTAACTTGGGAGAGACTAGAGAGCATTATGCTAAATTAATTAACTCAGCTTCATAACGACAAATACTGTATAAGACCATTATTGTAGAAACATAACTAATAAATTTATTTATTTATCGTATAAAGATAATTAGTAAAACATGTATGAGGATCCAAGGTGGGGAGAGTAGGAGCAGAGGGGTCAGGGTGGGCAAGGGAGTAATCATAGCGATGCACAATTTGATGGGTGGAGTGAGGAGTGGGTAAAGGAAATGGAAAAGACCTGGTGTAAAAAAACCAATGTATACAAACTTTGTAAATCAGTATAAAATAAAATAAAAATTTTACTTAAAAAGCAACCAAAAAACCCCAAAAATTATTTTAAAAACAGCTGAAACAACCACAGTGAACTGCTAGAAATTCAAGCTAGATTCAGAAGAGGCAATGGCACAAAGGATATCACTGCTGATGTCAGGAGGATCTTGGCTGAAAGGAGAGATGTTTAGTTATGTTTCCTGGTTATGCTATGACATTTGACTATAAGGATCACAACAAATTATGGCTAACATTGAGAAGAATGGGGATCCCAGAACACTTACTTAGGCTTATACAAAAACTATACCTAAATCAAGAAGCAGCTGTCTAAACAGAGTAAGAGGACATTGCATGGCTTAAATCAGAAAATGTGGGTGTCAGGGTTGTATCCTTTCCCCATACCTATTCAATTTGTAAGCTAAGCAAATCACTAGGGAAGCTGAACTATATGAAAAAGAACATGGCATCAGTATTTGAGGAAGACTTAACAACTTGCTGCATACAATTGACATAACCTTGCTTGCTCAGTGAAGAAAATCTGAAGCACTTACTACAGAAGCTCAAAGACTACAGCCTCCAAAATGGGTTGCATCTCAACATGAAGGGGGGAAAAATCTTGTCACCGACTCAATAGGAAGCATAACAGATGGAGAAAAGATTTAAGTTGCCAATTACTTCATTATACTTGGATCACAAATCAACACCCATGGTAGCAACAGTCTAGAAATCAAAAGATGATTTGGACTCATCATACTTCTGCCCCATTCCTCCTTTGTTTCACAAATAATAGTGCTTAAATGGCAAGATAATTCAAATTTTCTTCTATCATTTGTGCTAATGTGCAAACTCTGTGAAAATTGGCAGAAACCATGTTGATGCCTGAGGGGTGCACTTCCTGGATTGAATCCTACATTGGACCAGGCAGAACTCATGTAATTTGAAGAAGATACCATATTTCTTTCTGCCTCTTTGCCTGAATAAATATGACAGTATTGTCAGTTTCTTTGATATTACTTGAAGGCCACTTCCATCTTGGCAAGTAAATCAATAATCTTCTGCTAATAGCCCAACAACTTATTCAGATGACCCAACATCCCCTTGAGCACATGGTCCTGACTCTGCACAGTGTGTACTATGATCTTCACCATCTCTGTGTTATTGCTGTAGGAGTAATCTGAAGGTCTGTGCTTTAACTACTTATATAAATCAATGGCATGCTGCTCCAGAGATTTCATCAAGTCTTGATAACATCTTCCACTGGGGCTCTGCGGCAGCTCTATGATTTCAGTGTACAGATACAGAATTTGATCCTCAGGTAGACAATGACATCTCTCTCAGCATAATAGATAGCCTTTTCTTCCATTACCTTCCATGCTTTTAGCATCTTTGTGAGGATATTCCATAAGTCACCTGATCACTTTTATCTCTCCAAGTCAAGTGGAATGCTTTTGTGGAAAAAAACTCAATGTCAATTTCAGTTGCTGAGATCGAAGTATTCTTCATTTTTGCCTGAACTGGATTTGGGTAACAGCATGACTTGCCACTTGTTCACTGTCCTGAACCAACTGAAGTTGTGGCTGCACATGTTGGATGTTTGTATTCCATGAAACTATTCTTCAGACACCCGTCAATGGAAGAAATAGCTGCTTTCTGAAATGACTTGTGATTTTTACAAGCATAATCTTTTGATTTTGTATAATTTTAACCTCTGAACAGAGTTTCATTAAAAAAATCAAGGAACTTGTTAATTAACTACAACTACTTAGATGAAACTTTATGATCTTGCATAAATATTACTTATTTTAACTATGGGGTTCCTAAAGCACAAAATGGTTGTTTATATAGAAAAGAAAGCCTCATCATATATGTTTTTTAAGAGCTGTTTGCCTATGCTTTTGAGGAAAAGACTGTTCACAAGTAAAACTGGACTCCTTGGAGAATAAACCCTATCTCCTTGTGCTGCACTCGACAAGTGTTCTTTATGGCATAAGAACTTGGCTCAATCCCATTTTCATTTTACTGCACATTTGGCATAATCTCTTTCCTACAATAGGGATTAAGTATCTGTGCCTTAATAACATTTGGTTTCTCAGTCTTGTTAGTAAGTGTGCTATGTATATATATACATGATATATATACATATACTATATATATACATGATATATGTATTTAAAACATACATTTAATAATAACAGAGAAGACAGTTGTTAATTTATAATATATTTGAAAATGTTACCTTTTTTCATTTCTAAAACTGAGTCATTTTTAAAAGAATCTTTCATGTTTTGTCATACAAAATTTATAAAGGCCTACACTTCTCTATCTGTAAATACAAAATACAAAAGCCTTGACAGTAAAGGTTTTTCTTAAGCTTTGTGACAACTAATTTGCTTATAAACCTGAATGAACATAGGATCTACTTAACCCATTTAGTGTGAATATTCATTTTATTTTGATGCAGAAATAAAATGTTTTGACTATAAGAGGTGTTTACTACCTCAGGCCCTACTAGTTATATAGTACACGGGATAGCATACTATGATAAATAAACTGAATTAGCTTTCTAAAAAAAGAAAATTTGAGAATTCTGAAATACCTAGCCTTTTAAGTTTCAGACATAATTTAGAAGGTATTATTCATTTAAAAAAGAACTTCATTACAGAAAAGCTAGGAACAACACTAGAAGTCCTAATCCACAACATAAACAGTCTTCCCAGTATCCTGGAAAACCTACAACCAGGAGAAG
>NW_006400233.1:181121-186448 GCF_000299155.1 Elephantulus edwardii | reverse complement strand
GGGAGGAGGGTAGAGAGAATAGTGCAACAATGAATGAATGGAAACCCAAAATCTCTGTAAATGTTTATGAAAATTAATAAAATATAATTATAGGGGAAAAAATAAAAAACAAACAAAAAAAAAGAAATATGAAATGCTTTTGTACACTAGACAGTTTCTCACTTTGGGTATTAAATTAAAAAAATAAATTAAAAAGATGATTTGGGAATCCCTGCCAATGCAGGGCTATCCCAAGGGACCAGATAGGAAAAGAGAATTTAGGACAGAGAGTTACAAACAGGAAGAGACTCATCTTCTCAGCTGCCATATGGAGCTATGAAAAAAGAGATCTTACTTGAAAGGTCCCTGGACACAAATTGCTTAAGTTGAGACCCTTGGTTCCATAGCACTCCAGAGACAAAGACATTAGGCTTCAGGAGAGAAGGTGCCATCAGGTGAGATACTCTTCCCCACAGCCAGCATTTCAGGTGCAGGGGAGAGATGGGACGGAAAGATGCAGACAAGCGAGAACCTGAAGGTCTTTGTTGCTGTTGCTGTTATGTGCCCTCAAGTCACCTGCGACTCATAGTGACCCCTAAATACAACAGCTCTGAACCCTGCTCTATCTTGAGTCAACTTCATTCTCTCTGACACTTCTATCTTCATTACTCCTGTCACTGAGTCAGTCCGTCTCATGTAGGGTCCTCCTGTCTTACCCTGTCCCTCCACCCTTCAAAGAATGATGTCCCTGTCCAAGGACTTGTCCCTCCTTGCAACATGCCCAAACTATGTCAGATGGAGCTTCAGAATCTTTGCCTTCAAGAAACAGCCTGGTTTCACCCTCTTCAGGACAAACCTGTTTGTTCTCCTACAATTTCATGGTAAATTTAATACCCTTCTCCAGCACCACAGCACAATGGCATCAAGTCTTCTATCATCCCTAGTCACTGTCAAGCTTTCTGACACATAGCAAGCAATTGCAAAGACCATGGCTTGGATTACGTGCACCGTAGTCTCTAGACTGACATTTTTGCACTTTAGTACTCTGCAGAGGTCCCTAACAGCAGACTTTCCCAATGCAATTTGTCTTTTGATTTCCTGGATGCTAGTACCAAGAGGTTTGATTGTGGAGCCAAGCAAACTGACACTGTTAATAATCTCAATCTCTTCATCATCTATCATAATGCTGCCTATCTGCCTAGGGATGACAATCTTTGTTTTCTTGATGTTGACCTTCAATCCGTACTGAAGGCTGCATTCCTTGACCTTCTGCAGCAAATGCCTCAGGTCCTTCTCAGTTTCAGTAAGCAAAGGTAGTCTTCCTCGAATAGTGATGCCACATTCGTCCTCATAGAGCCCAGCCTCCTAAATTATTTGTTCTGCATATAAATTGAAAAGGTATGGAGATAGGATGCATCCTTGGCATACACCTTTCCAGATTTTGAACTATGAAGCATTTCCTTATTCTGTTCTGATAACTGCCTCCTGAAGGACTTAGGAAAGGCAAATTTTTAAAAAAAATTACTTCCAGCAGAGTGAATAGTCCACCTCATAGACTGAACATTTTAAGTGGCAATTGATTAATAAGATCATAAAGATAAGAACTATAAACAACTTACAAAGACACACTCTAACACTTATCAAGAAAAACATCACATAAAGTCAAGAAAGCAGTAGACAGATTTAAACACTGTGGGGGGAAAAATTAGCCTTGTTAAAAAAAAAAAAAAAGCATACTACAGACCCAATGAATACTCAGTCAGGAATGCAGCAGATAAATAGTGATGGGAGATGTTTGGTCAGCTACTGAAGAATGTACAAATGATGGAAGAAACAATGGAAATGAGAAATAAAAGGAATATCCTTGAGGCAGAGAAACAGAAGGAAAAAAAGATGCAGAGTTATTTGAAAAGGTACAAAGGATGGAAGAAAAAATGGAAGCCATTAAAAAAGTGAATACTCCAGGGACAAGGAGCCAGAAGAAATATATTGCTAAGGAAGAACTTCAACAACTAGGGAAGAAATGTAAATAATGGAAGAAAGAATTGAAACTACAGATAGACAGGTATGAAAACTTGAAAAAAAATCATCACAAGACACAGAGGGTACAACCAACACAGTATTGGGAATAATGAAAATGCAATCCAGAATATTAAGACCGAAATGGCTGAAGTGTCAAACATGCTGATGGGACAAAAAAGTAGAACAGAAGGGATGGAGCAGAGAGTCAGTAATTTGGAAGATAAAAACCTCAATAAAAATATACTTGAAGGAAAATCTGAGATGGGACATAAAATAAAGAAAACATTAGAATCATGTAGGATAACATCAAAAGGAACAACATACATGTGATTGGAATTCCAGAACATGAGAGGGACAGAGAAATCACTGAGAAAATTGTAGAAGAGATACTAGAAGAAAACTTTACAGGTGTTATGAAGAAAGGAGAAATCCACATTCAAGAAGCTCAGTGAACAACAAGTAGATCCAAAATGAAAACAATTAGGACATATAGTCAAATTTTCTAAAACAAAAGATTAGAATACTAAAAACAGGATGAGAAAAAAAATAAAAAAGAGTAACCAACAAAGGAGAAACAATTAGATTAAGTTCTGATTTCTCAGAAGAAAAAAAAAATACAGGCATATACAGGAAGTTGGAAGAAAATAATTGCCAGCCAAGGATCCTGTACCAAGCAAAACTGTCCATCAAACATGAAAGTGAAATTAGGTCCTTTGAAGGGGGGAAAAAGGAAAGAGTTTGTGAAAACAATACCAACTCTACAAGAATTTTAAGGGAAATCCTTCACACAGACACACCAAAGGAAAGTAGATGGACTATAACAGAAAAAGAAATACAGCAAAATGGCAACAATAAAACAGGCTAAAGAAACCAGAACTGCCACCCAAGCAGATATATGCACACCCATGTTTATTGCTGTTTGTTCACAATAGCAAAGAGCTGGAAACAACCCAAGTGTCTATCAACAAAGGAATGGACAGAGACATTCACAGAGTGGAATATTATGCAGCAATGAAAAACACAGAATTCATGAAATATTATACAAAATGGATGACCATGGAGGACATTATACTGAGTGAAATATCTCAGTCACAAAAAGACAAATACTGCATTATACCCTGTTATAGATCAGGACTGATATGCAAGTTGGGGGAAAACTAATAAAGAGGAGATAAATAATGTACATGGCATTGAAACACACAATGAAGAGAACTATATAAAACGAATATATGATCAGTTATTACTGGCATGACAAGAGTCCAGAATAAAATTTGCATTGTAAAGTGGTCAGGGAGGGGGGAAAAGAACTTATTTTTCCAAAGAAAAATGTGAACTTGGGGACAGGGGGACAGGGAGGAAAATGTGCAACAATGAATGAATGGAAATCCAAGTTCTTTATAAACTATCATTAAAATCTAAAAAAAGAAAAAGAAATTGGCTATCTAAAAGGGTTTAATTAGGGCATGAGGCATTAAGTAGCTAGCTTACACACTTTCACAAAAGTAGTTCTTAGTAAGATGATTGAAGGGGGGGACCTCCATAATATAAATTAATGAAATGTAACATAAATGAAAGACTATATCAAACACAATGTATATGCATAAAACATAATGTATATGAGAAAATATTAATAAAAAATTGTTATGATAGTAAAAAACAATCATATGTGAATGGACTAAATACAAAAATTAAAAGAGTATCAGATTGGGTAAAAAAAAAATGTTGTTTACAAGAGACACATCTAAGAAATGAGGAGAAAGGATCAAAGTCAAAGGCTTAGAAAAATACCAAGCAAATGGTATGCACAAAAAAGCAGGAGTGGCAATATTAATCTCTGATGAAATAGACTTTAGGATAAAAACACCATAAAAGATAAGGAAGATCATTATATAATGATTAAAGGTACAGTAGATTAAGAAGAAATAACCTCGATCAACATCTATGGACCAAATAACAGACGTTTAACTGACATAAAACAACAGTTAACAGACTTGAAGAAAGACATAGACAGCAACACAATAGTGGTAGGACACTTAACACACCACTCTCAACAAAGGAAAGGTCAACTAAAAGAATCTTAACAAAGATGCAGAAGATCTAAACTACACAACCAGCCAACTAGACCTTGTCTATATATTCTGAGTATTGCACCCAACTGAAACACAATTCACATTCTTCTCAAATGGATGTACTACATTCTCCAGAACTGATCATATATTAGGTCACAAAGCAAGCCTCAACAAATTTAAAAAAACGGAAATAAACTATCTTTTCAGACCATAATGCCATACAATTGGAAATTAATAAACAGAGGTTAAGGCTGATAAAACTCCCCATATGGAAACTAAATAACACTCTACTAGGTCATGATTGGGTTATAGAAGAATAAAGAATAATATGAAAATGTTCCTTGAAATAAATAATCATAAAAATACAACATACTGAAACCTATAGGATACAGCTAAGGAAGTTTTCACAGGGCAGTTCATAGCAGTAGTGTAAAAAAAACAAAACAAAAAAAACCCCAAAAACACAAAAATGGAAAAAAGAAGCAAAATTAATTTCTTTCAGCTCTTGTTCTTATAGATAGAAAATAGAAAAATTCTACACAGCAATCCCACAGGTACACGGTTTGAATCCACCAGATGATCTGCTGGAGAAGGAGGAGCAATCTCTTCCTGTACCAGTCAGATCTGATTTGACGGTACACACAATAAAATAAAATAAAAATTAAAAAAAAAGAAAATAGAAAAATTATTGAAACCATCAACAAAACCAGGAGCTGGTTTATCAAAAGGCACAATATACTTGACAAACCACTGGCAAACTTAACAACAACAACAACAAAGTACAAATAACTCAATTAAAGAATGACAGAGGTGACATCACAATAGAACTAGAGGAAATTAATCTATAATAAAGAAATATTACAAAAAGCTAAAACACAAGACGCTAAGAATTGACAGCATACCAAATGGCATATTTTAAAAAAAGAGATGTGAAAACAACTATGAGATATCATCTCACCCCAGTCAAAATAGCAAAATTTAACAGAACAGCAAGCAATAAATGCTGGCGAGGTTGTGGAGAAACTGGAACCCTTATTCACTGTTGGTGGGAGTATAAAATGGTGCAAGCCCTGTGGAAAGCGGTATGGCGCTTTCTCAAAAAGTTGCAAATAGAGATACCATTTGAACCCGCAATACCACTACTGGGAATATACCCTGAAGAGACCATAACTGACACCCAAGCAGATATATGCACACCCATGTTTATTGCAGCTTTGTTCACAATAGCAAGGAGTTGGAAACAACCTAAGTGCCCAT
>NW_006400233.1:178390-180106 GCF_000299155.1 Elephantulus edwardii | reverse complement strand
AGGAGGGTGGAGAAAACAGTGCAACAATGAATGAATGAAAACCCAAAATCTCTGTAAATGTTCATTAAAACTAATAAAATTAAAAACAACAACAAGTTGTGCCAAGAAATCAGGATGACAACCACTTAGCCCACTGACTGGAAGGGATCCATATTTGTACCATCCCAAAGAAAGGTGACCCAACAGAAAGTAACAAACAATATCATTAATACCACATTCAAGCAAGATTCTGTTGAAAATTATCTGAAACAACTGGAACATTACATCAACTGCCAGATATACAGGCTGGATTTAGAAGAGGGATATTATAGCTAATGTTAGATGGATCTTGGCTGAAGGTAGAGAGTACCAGAGAAATGTCTATCTGTGTTTCGTTGACTATGCAAAGGCATTTGTGTTTATCACAACAAACTGCGGCTAACTCTGAAAAGAATGGGAATCCTAGAACACTTGATTGTGCTTACATGAAACTTACGCTAGGAGACAGTTATCAGAACAGAGCAAGGAGACACAGCATGGTTCAAAATTAGGAAGGTGTACACCAGGGATGTGTCCTATTGCCATACCTTTTCAATCTATATGTGGAACAGATCATCCAGGAGGCTGGGCTCTATGAGGAGTAATGTGACATCAGTATTGGAGGAAGATTCATCAACGACCTGCATTATGCAGATGTCAGAACCTTGCTGACTGACAACTGAGGAGGACCTGAAGCGCTTGCTGCAGAAGGTCAAGGATTGAAGCCTTCAATATGGATTGAAGCGCAACATCAAGAAAATAAAAGATTTTCACCATTGCATCCTGATAGACAGTGAAAGGATTGAGATGGTTAACAGCTTCCATTTGTTTGGCTCCACAATTAATACTCTTGGTACCAGCAGCCAGGAAATCAAAGATAAATTGCATTGGGAAAGTATGCTGTCAGGGATGTCTCCAGAGTACTCAAGAGCAACAAGAGTATTGAATATACCATGGACTGCTAGGAGAGCAAACAGGTTCATCCTAGAGAGGGTGAAAGCAGATTACTCCTTAGAGGCGAGGATTTTGAAGCTATGTCTCACATACTTTCAGCATGTTGCAAGGAGTGATCATTCCTTGAAGAGGGATGCTTGGGAGGGTGGAGGTACAGCACAAGAGAAAAAGACCTTGGGTGAAACGGAATGACTCAGTGACTGGAGTAATGGGGGTAGGTATGTCAGAAACAGTAAGGTCACAAGACAGAATAGGGTTCAGAGCTGTTGTACATAGGGGGCAGTGAGTCACGAGCAACTCCACAGCAGATAACAACAATAAACTGTGATCACTTTAAAAACTTAGAAGAAATGGACAAATTGCTTTATATTCATGCCCTACCTAGATTCATGTAGACAGATGTAAAACACTTGAATAAATCAATCAGAAAATAAGAAATTGAGCAGGTTATAAAAATACTCTCCTGGACCCAGGACCCCCATCTTCAGGTATTGCATTGCTCCCCCCTGACCCGGCTCGCGTGCCCCTCCCATGCCTGCTCTGATCTTTGGGACTGGCCAAGGTGCCGTGCACAGACGCAGTGGATAGTGGGAGTGCACTTGAATCGGGACACACCCCTGAAGCTCTGACACAGGACCCCCATCTTCAGGTATCGCATTGCTCCCCCCACCCCTGACCAGGCTCGCGTGCCACCGCCGCCAGCTCTAAAATTTGGGACTGGCCAAGGTGCCGTGCGCAGACGCA
>NW_006400233.1:176537-177204 GCF_000299155.1 Elephantulus edwardii | reverse complement strand
CCTGCAGCTCTGACCCAGGACCCCCATCTTCAGGTATCGCATTGCTCCCCCTCGACCCAGCTTGCGCCCCCCCACCCCGCCAGCTCTGAACCTTGGGACTGACCAAGGTGCCGTGCGCAGAGGCAGTGGACGGTGGGAGTGGACTTGAATCGGGACACACACCTGCAGCTCTGACCCAGGACCCCCATCTTCAGGTATCGCATTGCTCCCCCACCCCGACCCAGCTCACGCGCCCCCCCTCCCGCGAACTCTAAACTTTGGGACTGGCCAAGATGCCGTGTAAAGACGCAGTGGACTGTGGGAGTGGACTTGAATCGGGACACACCCCTGCAGCTTTGACGCAGGACCCCATCTTCAGGTATCGCATTGCTCCCCCCGGACCCGGCTCGCGTGCCCCCCCCTCCCCCGGCATCTCTGAACTTTGGGACTGGCCAAGGTGCTGTGCGCAGACACACTAGACGGTGGGAGTGGGCTTGAATCGGGACACACACTTCCAGCTCTGACCCAGGACCCCCAACTTCAGGTATTGCATTGCTCCTCCCCGACCCAGCTTGCGCGCCCCCTCTCCCCCGCCAGCTCTCAACTTTGAGACTGGCCAAGGTGCCGTGCGAAGACGCACTGGATGGTGTGAGTGGACTTGAATCGGGACACACACCTGCAGCTCTGA
>NW_006400233.1:139987-176231 GCF_000299155.1 Elephantulus edwardii | reverse complement strand
GACCGTGGTAGTGGACTTGAATCAGGACACACACTTGCAGCTGTGACCCAGGACCCCCATCTTCAGGTATCGCATTGCTCCCCCCCGACCCGGCTCGCGCGCCCCCCCCTCGCCAGCTCTGAACTTTGGGACTGGCCAAGATGCCGTGCACAGACGCAGTGTACGGTGGGAGTGAACTTGAATCCGGACACACCCCTGCAGCTCTGACCCAGGACCCCCGTCTTCAGGTATCGCATTGCTCCCCCTCGACCCGGGTCAGGCGCCCCCCCTCCCCCGCCAGCTCTGAACCTTGGGACTGGCCAAGGTGCCCTGCGCAGATGCAGTGGACGGTGGGAGTGGACTTGAATCGGGACACACCCCTGTAGCTCTGAACCAGGACCCCCATCTTCAGGTATCACATTGCTCCCCCACACCGACCCAGCTTGCGCTCCCCCCCTGCCAGCTCTGAACTTTGGGACTGGCCAAGGTGCCGTGCGCAGACGCAGTGGACGGTGGGAGTGGACTTTAATCGGGACACACCCGTGCAGCACTGACACAGGACCCCCATCTTCAATTATCGCATTTCTCCCCCCCAACCCGGCTCGCGCGCCCCCCCCCCGGCCAGCTCTGAACTTTGGAGCCCGAGGGCTGGCTTAAAGAAAAGGGGGGAAACAAAACCCAAGAAAAACAAAAATGAAACAAAAAAACACACAAAGGAACAAAAGATATAAACCAAATTTATAGCATATTTCAACAGCACTTGAAAAAGTTGTCCAATATTGAAAATTTAGTTTCTTTAGACTACAAACTGCTGTTTGGCCCTACCACATTGGTCCCATCAACCTAACCAAAAGGAAGGTACTGGACATCTTTATAGAGAAGTAGTGACATCAAACCAAGAACCAGCTAACACCTTCGTTTTCAACAACTCTTCCACTTCAATGTCTCGAAAGAAGTAGGGTACCTCACTCACCACGCAAGCCCAAAACAAGATATCTCCCAAAAAAAAAAATGGCACAGTAGCAATGGATTTCAAGAAGCCAGAAAGTTTGATGGAACTTTCTGATGCAGAATTTAGAAAAAAGATGATTGAATGTTTTCAATCGATGAAAAACAAACTTGAAGAATTACAGGACACTACAGTCAAAAATCTCTAGGAACTTAAACAAACAGTCCAAAACAATGCAGAGAAAACAAATGAGGCATTAGAGGCACTGGGAAAATAAGAAATTATAATTCAAAATATGAAACCGAAGGTTTCTGATGCTGTTAACATGATTGAGGGACATACAAATACAGGTGAAGAGATGGAAAACAGAATTAGTGAAGTAGAAGATAGAATTCCCACCACAGATATAACTGAGAAAAAAGCAGAAGCAAAGAAGAAGGAAACAGAAGTAAACTTAAGAATAATGTGGGATACCATTAAAAGAAATAACATCCGCATCACTGGAATCCCAGGACAGGAAGAAATAAGTAAAGGCACTGAAAAAGTTGTGGAAGAACTACTGGAGGAAAACTTTCCAGGCATAATGAAGAATGACAGAATGTATATTCAAGAAGCTGAGCGAATGCCATATAGAATAGACCCTAAACAAAAAACACCAAGGCATATCATTGTCAAATTTGCTAGAACCAAAATTAAGGAGAAAATATTAAAAGCAATGAGAGAGAAACAAAGAGTAAACTATAAGGGAGAACAAATAAGAATAAGCGCTGATTTCTCAGCAGAAACCATGAGTGCAAGAAGACAGTGGAATGGCATCTATCGAACACTTAAAGAACACAACTTTCAACCAAGAATACTGTACCCAGCAAAACTATCCATCAGGTATGAAGGAGAGATCAAATTATTCCCAGAAATACAGAACCTAAAGGAATTCGTAAAAACAAGACCAGCCTTACAGGAAACACTGAGAAACGTCCTTGAAACAGAGATGCCGCAGAAAACAGGATGGACCAAAGTAACTAGCAACACCAAAAAGAATTCAACAGAATGACAGCAATAAAACCTTACCTTTCAATAATTTCACTGAACGTGAATGGTTTAAATGCACCAGTGAAGAGAAAAAAAGTAGCAGATTGGATAAAAAAACAAAATCCATCAATATGCTGCCTACAAGAGACACATCTGAACAATGTAGATAAAGAAAGACTAAAAATTAAAGGATAGGACAATATATACCAAGCAAATGGCAACCAAAAAAAGCAGGTGTAACGATAATAATCTCTGATAAAATAAATTTCCATGCAAAAACCATCACAAAGGACAAAGAAGGTCACTACTTAATGTTCAAAGGGAGCACTACTGGGAATATACCCCAAAGAAACCATAACTGCCACCCAAAAGGATAAACCCATGTTTATCACAGCTTTGTTCACAGTTACAAAGAGTTGAAAACAACCTAAGTGCCCACTAACAAACAAATTGATAGAGACTATATTCACACAATGGCATTCTATGCTGCAGTGACAAACAAAAAAACTCATGAAATATTCAAATTGGGTGACTGTGGAGGACATTATGCTGAGTGAAATATCTTAGTCACAACAGGATAAATACTTCATAGTACGTTGTAAAATGTTATGTTGTAAAATGAGACAGACATCAAGGTTGGAGGGGGACAAAGAAAGACAGAATAAATTATGTATACTGCATTGAAACAGATGAGGGAGGGAACTGTTTAAAAGGGATATAGGATTGGGTGGTGTTGTCATGATGGGAGTACAAAAGGAGGGCTACATAGTTGAGTGGACTTTTCTTTTACTTTTCAAAATGAAGGCTGCATAGTGGAGTGAACTTGGGGGGAGGGACTGTATAAGAATGAAAGAATTTTTCTTTTCCTTTTCAAAAAGAAGAGCAAACTGGGGGGAGGGGGCAGGGAGAAAAATGCAACAATTAATGAATGGAAATACAAAGTCTCTGCAAATGTTCACTAAAATTAATAATAAAAATATAATAAAAAAGAAAACTACAGACCAATATCTCTCATGTACATAGATGCATAAATCCTAAGCAAAATCCTTGCCAATAGAATCTAACAGCACATTTTTAAAAAGTCATCATAACAGATAGGCAAGGATGATTCAACAGAAGAAAAACAATCATTGTTATTGGCCACATTAACAAAGCAAATAACAAGAACCACATGATTGTATCCATTGATACAGAAAAGGCATTTGACAAAACACAACACCCCTTCTTGATTAAAGCACTCAGCAAGATAGGAGTAGAAGGAAATGTCTTCAACATAGTGAAAAGTATACATACAAAACTGAGCCAATATCATTCACAATGAAGAATGACTAAAAGCATTTTCCTTATAAACAGGGACCAGACAAGGATTGTCAGTGTTATCACTTCTATACTGTATTGGAAGTGCTGGCTAGGGCAATATGACAAAAGAAAAGGCATCCAGATTGACAAAAAGGTGGTGAAACTATTGTTATATGCAGATAATCATAGCACTCCCTGATCTCACGGTTCTGGTACAATGGCAGATACACAGAACAGTACAGCAGTAAAGAGCCCAGAAATGGACCCAGCTATCAATGATCAACTTATATTCCACAGGAAACAAAACCTATCAAATTGGGAAATGACAACAAATGATGCTGGCAAAACTGGACTGCTGCCTGCAGAAGCTACAACAGGATCCACATCTCAAATCATGCACAAAAATCACTTCAAGGTGGATCAAAGAACTGGCGATAAAGCCCCAAACTATAAAACTGGGACTAAGATTAGAAGGCCTAGTCTATCATATAAAGAGGCTTACAAATAAGTCAAGAAATGTACAATCAGGAGAGGATAAAATTAATGAATGAGACCTAAAGATTAAATTCCTGTGTATATCAGAAAGTTTTCCAACAAAGTGAAAAGCAAACCTACTGACTGGGAAAAACACCTGGCCATAATATCTCAGGAGAGGGTCTCATAAACAAGAGTTTACAGAATACTCCTGGGCCTCCAAAAGAATAAGACTAATAACCAAATTACAAAATGGGCAAGACACATGGAGAGACTCTTCACAGAGGAAGATATTCAGAAGGCCAAAAGACATATGAAGAAAAGCTTAAAATCACTGGCAGCAAGAAAGATGCAAATCAAAACCACAATGAAATACCATCTCAACCCAGTAGCAATGGCAAAATTTAGCAGGGCAGCAAGCAATAAATGTTGGAGAGGATGTGGAGAGATTGGAACTCATACACTGTTGGTAGGATTGTAAAATGGTATAACCACTCTGGAAAGTACCTCAGCTTTCCTCAAAAAGTTGAACATAGAAACTCCATTTGACCCAGCCATTCTAGTACTAGGAATATACACCTCAAGAAAATTATAACTGAGACAAAGAGCCTTGTACACCAATCTTCAGAGCAGTGTTATTCATCATTGCAAGAATATGGAAACAGCCCAAATGTCCAATCACAACTGAACAGACTGAGAAATTTTGGTACATTCATACAATGGAATACTATGCAGCAATCAAGAGCAACAATTTTGAAAAATACTACATAACTTAGGAGAGACTAGGGAGCATGATGCTAAGTGAACTAACTCAGTCTCATAAGGACAAGTACTGCAACAAGACCATTATCGTAAAAATAGGATAACCAGTGAAACACATCTAGAGACCCAAAGGGGAAGGAGTGGGAGCAGAGGGGTAAGAATGTGTAGGGGCAAAATCACAGGGTTGCACAATTTAGTGGGTGGAGGGAGGGTGTAAAAGAAATGGGAAAGATCCAGTGGGGAACTACAAGGCAAGGTACTGATGGGCATAGTCTAATAGTAATTAATTTTATAAAACAATGCATGGGAATGATAGTATGAAACACAATATGATTGAAAATAGTGTGAAACTCAATGTATATAAACTTTGCAAGCAAACCAATATAAAATAAAAATGAAAAAACAAAAGCCTGAGGTGTGCCTGAGCTAAACCATAGAGGTTTTCCCTCAGTTGATTCCTGTTTCTGGATATTGGATAATGAACAAGGATGACAGATGAAGAGTTGATACTTTTGACTTGTGGTATTGAAGAGAGTACTGAATATACCATGGACTGTCAAAAAATAAACAAATCTATCTTAAAGGAAATATAATCAGAGTGTTCCTTTGAGGCAATGATGTTGAAACCTCTACTCACTTTGGGCATATTTTCAGGAGGAACAAGTCCTTGGAGAGAGATATCATGTTGGGAAAGGTAGAGTGTCAATGAGATGAATTGATTACCACAATGGGTTTGAGCATAACAGAGATCATGAGGATGGCACAGGACAGGTCAAGGTTCAAATCTGTTGTTCTTACAGTCATTATTGACTTGATGGCAGCTAACAACAAATTATGTTTATGTATTTATTAAGTACTTGTATATATACCTATGTATGTGTGATATGTGTGTAGGGGTGGTTAGGCTAACATTCAACTGCCCAGCCTCCAGACTGTCTGTTACCTATTCACCTCTTCTACCCAGCCTGCACAAAGCAGTAAGGTCTGCTGGGCACATCTGGCCAGCCTTAAGCTCCTCAGAGCGCAGAAAATCCATCAGGGAAATACTGTGAGCAACACAATAGTGGGCAGGTAAGTCCTAGAAGAAGAGTGAGATTCAGTTCCAAGAGACCTGGTGCCCTGACCTATTTCCTTATCTGTAATTCCTAGCCAGCATCCTTGTATAGTTTTGGTGCAAAGGGAAAACCAACTCATTCCTAAGGTGACTGATAGTGTCCAGGGTCTGTTGTTGTTGTTGTAGACGACTCACAGTGACCCTATGAACAAAAGACCTGAGCACTGTTCATAGAGTTTCTGGAGGCAAGCCATTTCAAAAGTGGATGCCACTCCTGCTTCCAAGCTTGTTTTAATTGAGAAGCTCCACCAAACACTGTCCACCATGGATAACCGTTATAGCATTTGGCACATCAGTGTCACAGTGTTTAGCATCACAGCAATCACCAGTTACCCCTGTACAGCAAAGCACAGACCAGTGTTATACCACTTAGAAGAATGTTTGACAAAAAAACAATTTAAACCAGGCCTGAGGGCTGCAGATTAAAATCACTCACCTTGGGCTTGGTAGCATAACTTTCTGTCCACTAGGCCAATGGAGCTCTCTCTGAGTTGTCACTGTTACTGTTGTTAGGTACTGTCGAGTCGTAGACAACTCATAGCAACCCTATGAACTAAAGACCTGAGCACTGTTCATAGAGTTTCCAGAGGCAAGCCATTTTGGAAGTGGATGTCACTCTAGGTACACAAGAAGGATGGACAGCGTGGGCTCTTGTGCCTATGGTGGTATAGCAGGAAACTGAAGACATCAAAAAGTGACTGTGCATGAAGAAATAGCACAGAAGTTTAAGCACAAAAAAAGTGTTATTGCTACTGAGATCTAAAGAGGAACGTTAGCCATGAAGGGAGACAGTCATGGCAGAGAGCATACTGGAAGAGAGAACATGGGCAGATTACAGGTCAAGAGAATGGATGAGCAGAACCAACCTCCTAATCCTGGTAAGGAGCTTAACATTAATTTCAGTTGTGTAAATGGCTATAAGAGGCCTCAGGTATGTGATGACTGCCCAATTAGTCCTTCTGCTAGAAACCATCCCAGTCTTCCCGGCAGAAGTCAAGACTGCCTCTCCATGTACACATGCAACAATCCAGAGATGAAAAAGACCTTCTGCTCTGAGAGAAGAACTCAAGTATATCTCCCCAAACAAAAGTTCAGTTGAACACGGACCTGGTTTAATAAGCTAATACACTTTCCTGACTGTGATGGCTTGTTGATATGGCCATAAACCTTAAATATAACTATCCTCTTGTTGTTATTGTTAAATGTTAAGTGTTGTCAAGCACAACTCATAATAACCCTATGAACAAAAGATCTGAACCCTGAATTCTGTAACTATTAACTAACTTAGGTGTTGTTAGTTTTAATCTGTATGATGTTAATGAGCCATGAATAGAAGTGGATTGGTAAAGATATAATCGGCCTTTTCTGATGAAGAGATCTTCTCAGTGTATGGCCTGCATGATATGTATGTTTGGACTCTGGTAAAAAGCTTTAGTGCCACTATACCAAAAAGAATTGGCTGACACAGAAGAATTTCATGAAACAACATATGATCAAGAGGCAGTGGTGATGAAGGAAAAAGTTTAAGCTGCTATGAAAGAATTGGAAAAAAAAAACAAACAAGGCTCCAAGAATTGACAGCATACCAAATGACATATTTCAACAACCAGACACTGGACACTCTCAACAAGTTGTGCCACGAAATCTGGAGGACAACCATCTGGCCAACTGATTGGAAGAGATTCCTATTTATTCCCATTCCAAAAAAAGGTGATCAGTTTAGGTAGGTTGTGAGTTTCTAAGTATTTGTCCATTTCCTCTAGGTTTTCATATTTGTTTGAGTACAGTTTTTCATAATATTCCATTGGTAGCCCTTTTATTTTAGTTGGTTCTGCTGTGATATTGCTCGTTTCATCTCTTAATCAGATTATTTGTGTCTTTTCCTTTGTTAGGTTTGCTAGTGGTTTGTTGATTTTATTGACCTTTTCGAAAAACCAATTCCTGGTTTTGTTGATGATTTCGATTGTTTTTCTGTTTTCTATTTCATTATTTCTACCCTAATTTTTTATAATTTCAGGTTTTTTAGAGAGTGTCAGGTTTTTTTGCTGTTCTTTTTCAATTTATTTGAGATGTTGGGTTAGAGAGTCAATGGTCATTTTTTTCCTGCCTTTTGATAACTTTGATTATTGCTATAAATTGACCTCTGATTACTGCTTTGGCTATTTATTTCCCAGAGATTTTGGTTAAGTTGTATTCTTATTGTAATTTATGTCAGGAAACTTTTTATTTCATTTTTTATTTCTTCTAGTAGCTACTCATGTTCAAGCAAGGTATTGTTCAGCTTCCAAATGTAACACAGACTGAAATTGAATGTGTCAACAGACCCATTACAAAAAAAGAAATAGACAAAGTAATAACACTGCTTCCAGAAAAAAAAGGCCCTGAACCAGACGATTTTATAAGTAACTTTTATCAAACAGTCAGAAAAACACTGTCACCAATTCTACATAAACCATTTCAGAAAACATAAAAAGATGGAATTCTCCCAGACTCATTCTATGAAGCAAACATATCCTTGAAACCAAACCTAGGTAAAGACACCAACAAATAGAAAACTATAGGCCAATATCTCTCATGAACATAAATGCAAAAATCCTGAATAAGGGAGAGGTTCTATCCGGGGCCTTGGAGCTTCTCTTTCCTTTCGCGCCAGTTGCCGCTGCGGAGTGCCGCGGGTCCATGTGCACAGTGAGCGGCACTGTTCCTGGCCCACTAGCACCCAAGCTCCCAGTTTGCCCGTGTCGCACAGCGATGAATCCCAACACCATTATCAAGGCCCTTCGGGGCACCATGGACCCTGCCCTGCGTGAGGCCACGGAGTGACAGCTTAATGAAGCACACAAGTCTCTGAATTTTGTGTCAACACTGCTTCAGATTACTATGTCGGAACAACTGGAATTACCTGTGAGACAGGCAGGTGTTATATATTTGAAAAATATGATAACACAGTATTGGCCTGATTGAGAGACAGCACCAGGGGATATATCCCCTTACACTATTCCAGAAGAAGATCGACATTGTATTCGAGAAAATATTGTAGAAGCCATTATCCACTTGCCTGAGCTTATAAGGGTACAGCTTACTACATGCATTCACCATATCATCAAACATGATTATCCAAGCCGTTGGACTGCCACTGTGGACAAAATTGGCTTTTTATCTTCAGTCTGATAACAGTGCTTGCTGGCTAGGCATTCTTCTTTGCCTTTATCAGCTTGTGAAAAATTATGAGTGTAAGAAACCAGAGGAACGGAGTCCATTGGTAGCAGCAATGCAGCATTTCTTGCCAGGTCTAAAGGATCGTTTTATCCAGCTTCTTCCAGATCAGTCAGATCAGTCTGTCTTAATCCAGAAACAAATACTCAAGATTTTCTATGCTCTTGTTCAGTATACACTACCTTTGGAACTGATAAACCAACAGAATTTGACCGAATGGATAGAAATTTTAAAGACGGTTGTGAACAGAGATGTACCTAATGAAACACTGCAAGTTGAAGAAGATGATAGACCCGAGTTGCCATGGTGGAAATGTAAGAAGTGGGCTTTACATATCTTAGCAAGGCTTTTTGAAAGATATGGAAGTCCTGGCAATGTTTCCAAGGAGTATAATGAATTTGCTGAAGTATTTCTGAAAGCATTTGCTGTTGGGGTCCAGCAAGTTTTATTGAAGGTATTATATCAGTACAAGGAAAAGCAATACATGGCTCCTCAAGTTTTGCAACAGACATTAAATTACATTGATCAAGGAGTTTCCCATGCCCTCACCTGGAAAAATCTGAAGCCTCATATACAAGGCATTATCCAAGATGTTATTTTTCCATTGATGTGCTATACAGATGCTGATGAAGAACTTTGGCAAGAAGACCCTTATGAATATATACGTATGAAGTTTGATGTATTTGAAGATTTCATTTCTCCTACCACTGCTGCCCAGACACTTTTGTTTACAGCGTGTAGTAAGAGAAAAGAGGTTCTGCAAAAGACTATGGGATTTTGCTATCAGATTCTTACAGAACAAAATGCTGATCCTCGAAAAAAAGATGGTGCCCTGCATATGATTGGATCTTTAGCAGAAATACTTCTGAAGAAAAAGATCTACAAAGATCAGATGGAATACATGTTGCAGAATCATGTATTCCCTCTCTTCAGCAGTGAACTAGGATACATGAGAGCAAGGGCTTGCTGGGTCCTTCATTATTTTTGTGAAGTAAAGTTCAAAAGCGACCGGAACCTGCAAACAGCCTTAGAACTAACAAGAGGATGTCTGATAGAGGATAGGGAAATGCCTGTGAAAGTGGAGGCTGCTATTGCACTTCAGGTGTTGATCAGCAATCAAGAAAAAGCTAAAGAATATATCACTCCATTCATTAGACCTGTTATGCAGGCTCTTCTTCACATTATAAGAGAAACTGAAAATGATGATCTTACCAATGTAATTCAGAAAATGATCTGCGAGTATAGTGAAGAAGTAACTCCTATTGCAGTAGAAATGACACAACATTTGGCAATGACATTTAATCAGGTAATTCAGACTGGGCCAGATGAAGAAGGAAGTGATGACAAAGCTGTTACTGCTATGGGAATCTTGAATACAATTGACACACTTCTTAGTGTAGTTGAAGATCATAAAGAGATAACCCAGCAACTTGAGGGGATCTGCTTACAGGTCATTGGTACTGTTTTACAACAGCATGTCTTAGAATTCTATGAGGAGATCTTCTCATTAGCACATAGTTTGACTTGTCAACAGGTGTCTCCACAGATGTGGCAACTACTACCTCTTGTGTTTGAGGTCTTTCAGCAAGATGGCTTTGATTACTTTACAGATATGATGCCTCTGCTTCATAATTATGTAACAGTTGATACAGATACACTTTTATCTGATACAAAGTATCTGGAAATGATCTATAGTATGTGCAAAAAGGTTCTTACAGGAGTTGCAGGAGAAGATGCACAATGTCATGCAGCAAAATTATTGGAGGTCATCATTCTGCAGTGCAAAGGACATGGCATTGATCAGTGCATTCCCTTATTTGTGGAAGCTGCCTTAGAGAGACTGACCAGAGAAGTTAAGACGAGTGAACTTCGAACAATGTGCCTGCAAGTTGCTATTGCAGCGTTGTATTATAATCCTCACCTACTGCTGAATACCTTAGAAAATCTTCGCTTTCCTAATAATGTTGAACCAGTTACAAATCATTTTATTACACAGTGGCTTAATGATGTTGATTGTTTCTTGGGGCTTCATGACAGAAAGATGTGTGTTCTGGGCTTCTGTGCTCTTATTGATATGGAACAAATACCCCAGGTTTTAAATCAGGTTTCGGGACAGATTTTGCCAGCATTTATCCTTTTATTTAATGGATTAAAAAGAGCATATGCTTGCCATGCAGAACACGAGAATGACAGTGAGGATGACGATGAAGGTGAAGATGATGATGAAACAGAGGAACTAGGAAGTGATGAAGATGATATTGATGAAGATAACCAGGAATATCTGGAGATTCTGGCTAAGCAGGCAGGTGAAGATGGAGATGATGAAGATTGGGAAGAAGACGATGCTGAAGAGACTGCTCTGGAAGGCTATTCCACAATCATTGATGATGAAGACAACCCTGTTGATGAGTATCAGATATTTAAAGCTATATTCCAAACTATTCAGAATCGTAATCCTGTATGGTACCAGGCTCTGACTCATGGTCTTAATGAGGAACAAAGAATACAGTTACAGGATATTGAAACTCTGGCAGATCAAAGAAGAGCAGCCCATGAATCCAAAATGATTGAGAAGTATGGAGGATACAAATTCAGTGCTCCAGTTGTGCCAAGTTCTTTCAATTTTGGAGGCCCGGCACCAGGGATGAATTGGGTTATTACTTTCTTTCCTGCTGTGTGTTTGTAGTGAAGAGCTTGTGTTCCTCCTAGTAGTGGTTCCAGAACTGGTTCATGTCCATCAATAGATTGGACAGAAAAACCCAAGTGGGACCTGATCATGCAACCTGGCACTGGAAAGAAAAAACCCAGAGGGATTTTGGGGGGAGGGAATAATTTAGGGGGGATTTTATTTTTTGAAGAAAGTAAGATTCTGATTCTGAAGCTTCAAATGACACTGTGGAATTCTGTGTGCAAGAGGGAATGTCATGAAGGCAGCTTTTCTTTTTCTGAGGAAAAAATAGGCATGGGCTACAGGACTATTTAAAATGTCTCATTTACAGTATAAGCTCAAAGGTAGATGTAATTTTTACACCTATGAGTTATTTGTCCAATTCTATCTCTTCTACACCATTGGGTATCTATTCTTTACATGTAAATAAGGTAAGGTAATCTGGTAGCCTTATTCAGTCTTCTCATTTCCATCCATCAGAAATTGTTCCTATGTAGATTATTGGACATTTCTTGTAGCACTACATAACTGATTTTAAAAAAAATCTGTAAATGAATTAGCACTTTCATATTGAAACAAGCCTGTTAGCCTATGAATAGCAAAATGTTTGCTGTTTATTAAAAGAAGGGATGTAATAGGGTGGGGCGGGTGGGGTAATTTCAAGTTATTAATTTAAAAAATGAACTAGAATTTTGTACCTGGTGACTTTGTGGTACACTCACCTCTGATAGTGACTTGAATTCGGTATGTACGAAGGGGTTAGTGATATTTCATTGCTGCTAAGAAAAAATGGCAACTCCCTTCATGTCCTGTTTTTCTTAAAGCTCTCAGTGTACAAGTCAAAATTTGGATACATGGCCTTCCTTACTGTAACAAATAAGAAAAGCTTGTTTGAAGCATGTAATTGGACATAAAGTTCTACTCTTAAAGAGTGGATCAAAGAGTGTGGCTAAACATCTATATATGCAGCCTTATTAAAAAAACTTAATTCGGCTGTTACATTTTTATTTAATTGCAGGTCTGCCCCCCATTCTCCAATTATGATTTCCCCCCAGCCCCCTATTGGCCTGTTTTTTAATCCTTCCCCTAGAACAGTGTGAAGGCATACTTTTAAAATTTGACATTTGCCCACTCCCATTTCTCCCCCAACTCTCGTATTAAGTGTGAAACTTTTTATTGAGATAGGCAGAGGGCACATGGTTCCCTCCAGAAACCACTATTGATACCACTGCAAAAAACAAGCCAGCAAGAAGACAGTGTAGAGGGGTTGACTTGCCTCTCTCCTAACTGCATGTTCAAAAATAAGCCTTTATTGATCTTAAAATCTGTTAGATCAGTCATATGTTGGGTTATTTTTATATATACATATATACACACACAATGTTTCTAATTGAAAGCAACATCTCTTGATTGAAAACTATTAAAAATGCTGTTGTCAAAAACAGACCAATTTATAATTGTAAAAATGAAACAAATGCACATATATAAAATGCAGAATTAAGGAAAAAAATCCTGAATAAAATCCTGGCCAACAGAATCCAACGATACATCAAAAAATAATTCATCAATACTAAGTGGGATTCATAACAGCTATACAAGGATGGTTCAACATAAGAAAAACAATCAGTGTAATTCATCATCACATTAACAGCACAAAAACAAGAACCACATGATCCTATAAATTGATGCAGAAAAGGACTTTGACAAAATTCAACACCCTTTCCTGATAAAAACACTCAACAAAATAGGAATAGAGGGAAATTTCCTCAACATAGTAAAAATTATATATGCAAACCCAAAAGCCAACATTTTTCTCAATGGAGAGAGATTGAGAGCATTCCCTTTGAGAAAAGGAACTAGGTTGGGATGCCCACTGTCACCTCTCCTATTCAATATTGTATTGGAAGTCTTAGCAATAACAAGAATACAAGTGAAGGAAATAAGAAGTATCCAAATTAGCAAAGAGGAGGTAAAATTATCTCTCTCTGCAGATGATATTATAGTATACTTATAAGAAAACCCTAAAGACTCAGCAAGAAAACTATTGGACATAGTTGATCAATTCAGCAAAGTAGCAGGATACAAGATCAACATACAAAAATCAATTGGATTTCTCTACAGTGACAAAGAGAATACAGAACTGGAGCTAAGAAAAGCAATACCCATCACAATTGCTAATTACAAGATTAAATACTTGGGAGTAAATCTAAATAGAAACACAAAGGATTTATTCAAAGAAATTTACAAAACAATACTAAAAGAAACAAACAGACCTGGAGAAATATACCTTGCTCTTGGATAGGAAGACTCAATATTGTGAAAATTACAATTCTACCAAAGGCAATCAACAAGTTCAATGCAATCCCAATACAAATACCAATTCCATTCTTCAACGAGATGGAAAAGGCAATCTTCAGTTTCATTTGGAATGGAAAGAGAACCCAAATAGGGAAGCACTCCTTAAAAAGAGAAACAAGGGAGGAGGCATGTCACTCCCTGATTTCAAATTCTAGTACACTACCATCTGTGGTGGTCAAGACAGCATGGTACTGGTGCAATGACAGACACATAGAGCAACGGAATAGAACTGAGAACCCAGAAATCAGCCCATCTACCTATGGTCAACGGATTTTTGACAAGGAGATGAAATCAGTGAAGTAAGGAAATGACAGCCTTTTTAACAAATGGTGTTGGCAAAACTGGAAAATTATCTACAGAAAACTCAATCAAGACCCACACTTCACACCATACACAAATACCAATTCAAAATGGATCAAGGACCTAGGAGTAAACCAAGGACTAGAAACTTTGTCAGATAAAACCTTGGAAGAATTCTAGAAGCCCTAATCCACAACATGAAAGTCTTCAAAGCATCCTGAAAAACCTACAACAAAGAAAGGATAAAATAGACGAGTAGAACATTCTAAGAATCAAATCCCTATGCACATAGAAAAACATCTCCGCTAGAGTGAAAAGGAAAGCCACAGACAGGAAAAGAATATTTGGTAATGACATGTTTGATAAGGAACTTATGTCTATAATTTATAGAATACTCAAGCACCACAAGATAAAGGTAAAAGACCCAATTAAAAATGGGCACAGGGTATGAACAGATACTTCACCAAAGAAGACATTCAGATCTCAAACACACATGTGAAGAAATGTTCAAAATCTCTAACTCTAAGAGAGATGCAAACCCAAACAACTATGAGATATCATCTCACCCCAGTAAGAATAGCCAAATTCAACAGAGCAGCAAACAACAACTGCTGGAGAGGTTGTGGAGAAACTGGGACCCTTATCCACTATTGGTGAGAGTGTAAAATGGTGCAACCATTCTGGAAGGCAATATGGTACTTTCTCAAAAAGTTGGAAATAAAAATAACATTTGACCCAGAGATTCCACTACTGGGAATATACCCTAAAGAAACCAGAACTGCCACCCAAACAGATATATGAACACCCATGTTTATTGCTGTGTTGTTCACAATAGCAAAGAGGTGGAAACAACCCCAAGGGCCCATCAACAAACAAATGGACAGAGAAGCTGTGGTATATTCACACAATGGAATACTATGCAGCACTGAAAAAAGGAATTCATGAAAAACAAAGTGGGTGACTGTGGAGGACATTATGCTGAGTGAAATATCTCAGTCACACAAGAACAAATACTGCATAATGCCACTGTTATAAAACAGGACTGATAATGGGGTTGGAGGGAAACTAAGAAAACTGGGGATATTTGAGATAAATTGACTCAGTGACTGGGGTAATAGGAGTAGGTGAGTCAGAGACAATAAAACTGACTCAAGATAGAGCAGGGTTAAGAGTTGTTGCACATAGGGTTAGTATAAGTTACAACACATAGGGTTAGTATAAGTTACAAACAACTCAACAGCATATAACAACAACATATCTATCTAGTGTCTCTAGACTTGAACTAGAGGCCTGCAACACTTGCTGATTTTGGACTTGTCAATATCCAAAGATGCAGGTCTATGACCCTGTTCTGCAACAACAGCCTTTAGACATCCTCTGAAGCCAATACCATCCAAAGCAGCAGCACAAGACTCTGCTTGTTTGCTGACAAATAATTCTGTCTCTTTGTGTCTGTCTGTGTGTGTATACACACACACACACACACACACACACACACACACACACACACACACAGATCTGGTCCACAGGGAGTACATATATGGGAACTCTGGTCATTAGAGAGTTGCACTGCCAACACAAGGTGGCATCTCTCTGGTAGTTGGAATCTATTAGTTGCACTGTGCAAAAAAAGATGGGAAATCTCTTCCCATATGATTTATGGCCTCTAAAACTCCACTGGAGGGCCAACTAACTCAAAGGCAATGATTTTGAGTTTTTACACACACACACACACACACACACACACACTTCATTGGTTTTCCTTCACTAAAGAATCAAACCTTGCCACCCTAGACTTGACCTTTTGTGGTAATGGCCTCAGGTCTTCCCTTTTGATGGTCCTGATCAGTGGCCCCAGTCCTGGCCTCCCTTCTGGATGTCAACTCACTTGCTCTTCTTGTCACCTGAGAGCCATCTGAAACCTCACATACAGGATGCCCCACACCTCCTTATCACTCAGACTCACATCCTCCTTTCTCTATGCTCTGTTCACCATAGCAGCTTCATACCAATAGATATTGGCCTATCCACTCTTTTCTCCATCCCACTACTTCTGCCTAGTAGTAGGCTCTTATGGACAATTGCCCTGTCCCTCAAATATTTCCCAGCTCCCTATGCTTATGGTCACAGGACTGGACAAGGCTAGGGAGGCCTAGGTACCCTAGTTGTCTTGAGTCAGTGGGTAGAAGACTTGAGGAGCCCTGAGTCAAGCAAGCAAAGCTACAGAACTGCTGGCCCATCTTTTCTTCCATTTTCATCCCTAAAAGAGAAGGGCTAAGGAAAGAAAGTTTTGCTTGAGCTCTCTCTCAAGCAATGATGCCCGCAAACTGTCTGTCCTTATAGTCACTAAAGGCCAATGGCAGTAGAAGGTAGCAGAAAACACTCGATAAGGTGCCTTACTGAGTCCTATACTAGCATGCATACACAATGCCATGCCTGCTTTACTTTAACCTGTGGCTCAACCGCAGTCAGATGCTCTTTTTCATGTCTAGTGCCTGGTGGCCTAGTGGCAAGAAACTGTACTGCAATCCCAAAGGCATGCAGTTTGAGGCCACGAGCTGCTCCATGGGAGGATGGGCAATCTCTTCCTGTGCTATTAACTACTTTTGAAAACCTGCCGGAGGGCCAGCTCTGGGTCTGTTCCAACTTGACAGTACACAACAACAATAAAACAACAGTGCCTCCACTAAATACAAGAAACAACAATCCAGGCTGTGTGCATGATTAGTTATTAATAGAATACAGGAGCTATTTTTGGTCATAGGCACTGAAAAAGAATGTAGTGATAGGCAATTTCCTTTGGAAATATTCAGCATTGAGATGTTGAAGTGGAGACAGGCCATGCGACAGCCTTGGATCCTATTTTTAAAGTCTGAATTGCACTTTTAGTCACCAAGGCAACTTGAGGTTACCTGAACACTGATCCCAGAGGCCTTGGGTAAGGACAGGAGTGCCCATGTGTGTGCGTGACATATGTTCTGCTATTCCCAACAGAGGATGAGTACCACAGCAGCCACACTTAACTGGTTTCTGTACCTATGTGCAACCAATAAGAAGCATACCATAAATATCAATCAGTCTGTCTTATTATTGTCTTCATGTTCTTGAACTGCCTCATTATACCTTCTAACTTATATTTTTAAAAATCCCAGCTATTACTGAGTTGACTCTAGTCCACAGTGACCCCATGTATGATGAGCAGAACTGTGTTCCATGGCAATTTAATGGTAAATTTTTTGGAAATCTATCATCAGGTCTCTCTTCTGGGTGGACAGACATAAACCACCAACAATTTGGCTAGAAGCCAAATTTGGTCAGTATGTCTATCATCCAGGGGCTCAAAATACACAAACCCTACGAAACTAGGCATCTAGTTTGTGTGTGTTTATTTTTTTTTCTAAGACATGTTAAAATAACTATGTTCTAGAACAGAGCTCAACTCAAACTCACTCCTGTGGAGTTGGTTCTGAGCCACAGCAAGCCTCCATCAGGTTTCAAAGCTGTAAATTATTGCAACAGGAGGACAGGCTTCCTTTCTCCCTTGGAGTTGCTGGGGTATTCTGAGCAGAGAGATACAGTAGTTCATCTATATGATTTTCAATCCCCCAAAATCCACTAGGGACTGGTATGTGGGGCTATAAATCTGTTGTTATTGTTGTTGTGTGCTGTCGAGTCACTTGCGACTCATAGTGACCCGATGTACAACACCCCTAAACCCTGCTCTATCCTGTGCCAATCACACTGCCTCTGACACACCCATCCTGATTACCCCAGTCACTGAATTAAATCCACCTCATAGAAGGTCTTCCCCTCTTGCACTTTCCCTCCACCCTCCCAAGCATGATGTCCCTCTCCAAGGACCTGTCCCTCCTTACAACATGTCCAAAGTATGTCAGACAAAGCCCCAGAATCCTTGCCTCCAAAGAGCAGCCTGATTTAACCCTCTCCAGGATGAATCTTTTTGTTTTCTTGGCAGTCCATGGTACATTTAGTACTCTTCTCCAGCACCACAGCTCAAAGGCATCAATTCTCCTTCTATCCTTCCTAGTCATTGTCCAATTCTCTGATGCATAACAAGTGATTGCAAAGACCACAGCCTATATCAGAAGCACCTTAGTCTCCAGAGAGACACCATTGCTCTTCAGTACTTTGGAGAGGTCCCTATCAGCAGACTTTCCCATAGCAATACATCTTCTAATTTCCTGGCTACTGGTGCCAAGAGTGTTGACTGTGGAACCAAGCAGACTAAAGTTGTTAACAATATCAATCTCTTCACCATCCATCCTGATGCTGCCAATTAATTGGTCCAGTGGTGAGAATCTTTGTCTTCTTGACATTGAGCCTCAATCCATATTGAAGGCTGCACTCCTTGACCCTCTGCAGCAAGCAGGGTTGTGTCATCTGCATGACGCAGATTGTTGATAGATCTTCCACCAATCCTGACGCCACACTTCTCCTCATAGAGCTGAGCCTTTTGGATAATCTGTTCTGCATACAGGTTGAAAATGTATGGAGATAGGATACATCCCTGGCATGCACCCTTCCCAATTTTGAACCATGCAGTTTTTCCTTGCTCTGTTCTGATGACTGCCTCTTGGTCCAAGTATAGGCTTCGCATTAGCACAATCAAGTGTTCTGGGATTCCCATTCTTCTCAGAGTCAGCCACAGTTTGTAATGATCCACACAGTCAAATGCCTTTGCATAATTAATGAAACACAGATAGACATTCCTCTGGTATTCCCTGCTTTCATCGAAGATCCATCTAACATAAGCTCCAATATCCCTAGTATCACGACCCCTTCTAAACCCAGCCTGGACTTCTGGCAGTTCTCTGCTGATGTGCTGTTCCAGTCGCTTTTGGATAATCTTCAGTAGAATCTTGCTTGCATGTGAAATCAATTATATTGTTCTACAGTTTCCACACTCTGTTGAGTCACCCTTCTTTGGAATGGGAACAAATATAGATCTCTTACAGTCAGTTGGTCAAGTGGTTATTCTCCAGATATCTTGGCACAACTTGGTGAGCATATTCAGGGCAGCATCCCTTAGCTGAAATACATCAATGGTATATATCTATTCCTGGGACTTTATTTTTTGCTATTTCCTTCAAAGCAGCTTGAACTTCTTCCTTCAACACCATAGGCTCTTGCTCATATATTATTTCATTAAATTCTTATGTGTCTGCCAATTCCTTTTGATACAGTGACTCAGTATATTCTTTCCATCTTCTTTTAATACTTCCTGGATCATTTAATATTTGCCTAAAGCATCCCTGATTATAGCAACTCGAGGTTTGAATTTGTTCTTCAGTTCCTTGAGCTTAAGAAATGTTGAACGAGTTTGGCCCTTTTGATTTTCTGACTCCAGCTCCTTGCACATTTTATTGTAATATTTTGCTTGGTCATCCCGTGCTGCCTTCTAGAATCTTCTAAATGTTTGATTTTTTAAAAAAGTGTTGCAAAACCTACCCTAGTCAAGAAAAGTGTTGTCCTGTTCCTGAAATAGGAACTGGCCTGTTTGGAAAAGAAGCCACAGGTTCTTTCACAATTCAGACCCAAAGCAACCTGATATCCTTACCTACAGGAGTAAAGGTGATAAATGGTCCTATGGTCCTCAACAAGTTTCAGGGTTCTTGCCCCAAAGACAAGACCAGATGGCAGCCCAGGGTGAGGGCTCCATCCTTTCATCTTCAAGTCATGGGCTCTTAGCCACTTGGCCTTGTTGGGTAGGTCTGGCCCACTACAGCTAAGACCCATATTGCTCTGTTCCCTTTCCCTGAGCTACTTGTCTGCTTCACATACTTAAGGCAAGTTTGTTTGGGGGGGTTTTAAATTTTTTTAAAATAATTTTAATGAACATTTACAGAGAATTTGTATTTCCATTCATTCATTGCTGCACTTCTTAAGGCAAGTTTTAAGGAAAATAAAAAGACTTACTCTGGGAAAGACAGAGGGTCAGAAAAAGAGAGGAAAACCCTCAACATGTCGACTGACATGGTGACTATAACAATAGGCTTAAGCATGTCAGGTGCAGGATAGAGCAAAGCTCAAACCTTTTGTTCACAGGGTCACTCTGATTCATAGTCATTTTGATACCACCTAACAAAAACAATATATACAAGCACAGCTCAAGCTGACACCTGACCCATCCCAATCCTACCAGAAATACTATCTTTGTAATGACACATCACTTACCTGTCCCCTCACCCTGATTAGTGCAGAGAACAGTCCCTACAGGCAATAAGGACACTACAAGCCCTGAGGGGACAAAGGCATGTGCCAATGGCCTTCCTGGCAGCAGGGCTAAACCCTGGTGGTCACTTGGGGACTGTCAGTGAGCGCTGCCACTAGTCTTAGCAGATCTGCTTTGCCTGTAACTCAAAATACAAAAGAACCAGGACTGGCAAAGAGGATTCACCTTCTGCCTCCTATGAGTTTGCACATCTTTTGGTACCATTGGCTTATCCTCCTACAGGTGCTCCTCAGGCTCTGTCTAGTTGCAGCAAACGGCTAATCTGAGTCCTCTGCATCCTATGAGCCCCTCCAGGACAAGAACAAGTGGGTTCAGTCCCCACTCCAGCAGTAAGAATAGAGTTTGTTCAGGCCTTGGTATGAATGCGGTATCAGGAGGCTTTGGAGGACATAGATGTCTGAACAGCTAATTCTCTAGACCCAGGAGCCATAAATGGCTGTGTCCTTGACAATACCTGGATAATTCCAATACATGCTGGTATAAAGGATTAGGAGCTGGATGTGACCAAAACGGCCAGTGCAGGTGGTCAAAGTCACCACTGTGAGGTGGCCTGGATTATGGGTTAAAAGTGGCAAGAGACACAGAAAAATAACCCATACAGCATTGCTATAGAGGATGCAATATGCAAACTACATGACTATAAAGCCTCCTGGAGCACCAAGACTCAGGACAAAAGCCCCAGAAGGAAGGGGAGTGGAACAAAGTTTATCTGTAAATGGAGGCTCTTCTCTGGTCCAGGAGTCTATCAGTTGGTATGTAGACAGAGCAGACCAACTGAGCTGAAAGTCCAAACTACCCTAAGCAGGCCAAGCTGTGAGTCCTTCACATGGTAAACAGAACTTCCTTCACAACACCAAAAGTCCCTCTCTTCCCTCTCAGAAACAGGGCCCTGAGATACCTGTCCTGGCTTAGGTGAAGGAAATAGCAAGAAACAGGTGATCCAACTGGCAAAAAAAGGACCAGGAACCTCATTTGGCAAATGCTCCTGACCACACCCCCCTCAATTCACTGAAAGGACACATGCAGTAGAATGTAGATGTGAAGAAAAATGGCCTAGGTTTACGCTCGGGCTCTGAACCTGGTAAGACCTCAGTTTGGCAATCTATAAAATGAATATGTTGTGGATTGAACTGTGCTTCACCCAAACTATATGTATTTAATGATATAAAGTGGAAATTATGTAATGGTCCCCTGTGATCTTGTAAAACAGGATAATGGGTAGACTTCAACACCCCTTAAATCCTAATACAATTCAAATCCAGTATAAGAGGAATTTCTGTAGTGTGTAGTGTATAATACTTTTTATCTCACTAGTGGCATCCACTTCCTCAATAACATGCCTCTGGAAACTCTATGAACTTTGATAAATGTTGATAATTGTAGAGAGGCTTTAGGCCTTTTTTCCATAGGGTTGCTAAGAGTTGTGCTCGACTCAAAGACAATCAACAACAACTACAGAGGTAAAAGAGAAGCCATGTGAGCTGAGAAGAAGGACTTTAAGTACCAAGAATAGCTAGGAGTGAAGATCATCCTTTTGGTCTTTGGCAACAGAGAAGGCTGAAACAAATTGGGCTTTCTGAGGAACGCATGATCTACAGATGCTGAAGGAAACAAAGACTCTTCCTCACAACCAACAAAATGGGTGAGGTTCCCTGGAGCTGGCACCCTGAATTTGGACTTTTAGTCTCCTAAATTGCATGAGAAGAAATTTCTGTTTTTTAAAGTCATCCATGTGTGGTATCTGTGTTATAGTAGTTTGCCTCTCCAACAGTAGCAGAGCATGAAAGTGCTTCACGTTCTAGCTAAACCACCATGGCATTTATAGAGAACTATGGCATTTATAGAGAATCTGGAAGCTGGCAGACACATCTGCTATCATACCAACAACATTGGTTTAGACAGTGAGGGAGCCAGAGTCTGGGTGGGCTGAAGAGTGGCAATATAGGCCCATTCTAAAGCAGCAACATCAACACACCTTTTATGGAGGAGGCCAGAAATATGTTTTCATGTGTAGTTTCCTCAGTTTTGATGCATCCACTCATGACACAAATAATGACCCTACATGCTCCAGCACTCATTTCTCACAGAAACCAGAAGGATGGATGTTCTTTCTGCCTCATTACAAATGAGAAAGTAGATTTTGAAGGAGGTGGGCTGGGCTATCAAATGGACAGAGACTGGAGTCATCTTCCTGCAAAGGGTCTCCAAGCAAATGCAGGGAAACAAGCTGTAATAAGCAGTCAGCAGGGCTCTAATACTAGGTCAAGTTCTTGCCAGGGCAGGAGGTGAATCTGAGCTGGGCCATAGTTTTGCCCTGGCTCTTCTTTGAGGGAACAACTAAAGCAGTGATAAGCTGGGATTGTCGATGAGAGCTGGAGGGTGCTGGTGCTGCTCTTTCTGTCCCCATCCTCCCCAGCAACTCCAAGCTACATTTACATGCCTTTTTCCTGAGGAGGAGATGGTAGCTGCAACCTGAGACATGTAACTGGAGTCTCTGCTCTTTGAGATGCACTACATCTCATCTTAATGGGCCCTAGTGCTACCAGCCTCTCCTTTCAGATGCCAAGGACTCTTAGAAGCTAGCAGCAGGCACAGCCTAACAATCCACTTGATGTGGCTTACCAGTGTGAGCGAACCAAGTTCAGGAGGAGGATGGCACTCCCCAGCAAGTAGCAGGCCAGATAGGGTGACCCAAAGGCCTTGCTTAGCCTGTGTGTCTTCTGCTCCCATCTTGCAACCTACATGGTGGGGTGAGAAAACAAGAATATGTGAGATATTGGGGAAAATTCTAAGAGGGAACCTGGGATTCAGGTCCTGAAGTCAGAGCTCTGAAGAACAAGGACCACTTACATGGACACAAGTGTTTCATCAGGGAGGGGCACTGACGCATCCCCCACAAAGAAGTCGTGCACCAGTGCCTCTGGGAGCAAGCACTGAAGAGGACAAATGTAACAATAAGAGCCCTAGCCAATGAGTGAAAGTATACAACCCCTAAGCATTGGCCCTTTATGAAACCTGAGCATATTTACCAAGAATCCTACTGTCAAGGAGGAGAAGAAAACAATAGAGGCAAAGAGCTTCTGGAAACAGAACAAGCTTGGGTATTTAAGAAAACCCTTGGCATGAGGGCAGCAAAACAAGAGTCACCAGAAGCCTCTCAGTCATAAATCCCATGGCAAGAGATAAAGCAGCTAGAAGACTCGTAGTTTGGCACTGAGATAGTAAGCTCTCTTCTCTCCTAAAGGAAAATTTACAAAAGCCCTTCTCTTTTGTTGTGTTTTCAAGAATGCCCACATCCCACAGCTCACAATTGAGAACACAGACCAATAGCTCTGGCCAATGTCCTTTCTGTTCCTCTGTAAATTGCTTGGCCCCACTTCAGCAAGGCTCACCCATGGCCAGCACTGTCCTTGCAGGGGTACACTTGTTGCAAGCATCAGCAGAGGGTTGAAGGAGGGAGAATGGGATTAGGGCAGCTAGATTTCAAGTATGTGAGCAAGTCACTCACCTAGACTCCTGGAATACACCCAAAAAAGGGAGGGGGGGTGTATCTATGCCTTTTTGCCTCTGTTCTGTTTATGTTCTTGTCCATATGTCTACATATGTCGGCATGTGTGCCTGCTTAAAAATCTGTATCTAGTGTACATATATCTCTATGCATTATGTGTATCTGTGTCTGTATGTCTACCTATCTGTGTCTCTTGTGTAGACCATCTAACACAGAAGGAAACCATCTATACAGAAGGCCTAGTCTGGGTTGTTTTTGTGTGGTGGGGCTCTGGACACTCAAGGAGGACTTGGTCTGGCCTATAGGCCACTTGTCTCCATTATGGCCAAAGTGTTAACTATGTCTCCATGTCTGCTCCCAGGCTCAGCTCCTCAAACAAACAGCCTTTCCCAGGTAACTAATCAGTAAGGACTAATTATCTACTTCATTATCAGTCACCGATATGACCTATACTCTCATATCTACAAGGCAATAGAAGACAAGGTGAGGGTGTAGGTTGAGTCTAAGGAAAATGCCCTTTACCGCTACTGGCAGTTGGCACCACTCTTCCTGGGCAGGTAAACAGGTCTCTGTTCAGCTCCACACAAATGGTCTCTACTGCCCCTCTCTGAGGAAGAAGAGACAGATATCCTAAGGACAAGGATGCAGACAACATTCAGGGACTGGAGTCTCAACACACAATGGTGATACCGTGCAATTTAGCCCCAGATCTCCTTCCATGGAGCAACTTTGTCTCCCTCAATCAGCCTACACAGAGCCTGAGGGATGTTCATTGTACACAGTGAGCTGATGAGACTTCAGGATCCAAGAAACACTACTCACCCTGCAAAAGTGAGCCATGGATGTAGCTGCCCATGTATTTGTCTGCAAAGTATGGCTGGTGATAGGATTTCATTGAGCCTGCAAAAGTGTATACACCTGACCTCAGGACCCTAGGGAGTCCCAGGAAGACAGCACTTTCTGCTGCAGCCAGATGGTGAGGCAGTCATAAGGTCACACGCACGTGTGACACACTAGAAGAGGATCAGGCAGATGTGATCCAGCTCAAAGTGACAAAAGGTATTCAAGGCCATGCCACAGAGCAGAATGGCAGGACCCTCCTGAAGTTCAGAAACTAAAATAACAACCAGCAATTCCCAAGTGTTTCAACATGAGCTCATACACCCAAACACTTCGACACATTGCTGTGGGCAAGAGGCACTAACTCTACTTATAGAGAGGATAGAGGCCATCCGGAGACTTGCAGAGTCTTGAACAGGGTGAGGGGAAGACAGTACCACAGCTCCACCACAGAAAAGTCTCTCTCCACAGGAAGGTCCCTCTCTAATCACTCAGAGGACTTACTTACTTTCCAAACTACTGGGCACATTTGTTCCCCTGAAACGCCATTTTACATTATTTTAAAGTCAACTGACTTTTCCTCCCAGATGATGGAATAGTATATGTAAAAGGACATTGAATCTGAGAAAATATGGAAGACATGTCCTGTTGAAGCATTGTTATAAGTATAGATATACAGATGCTCCAATATAAAGAGCTGTCCCCCTATCCAGGCTGACTGGGTATCAGGATCAATTTCAACTGCCTTGTGACTCTACATGTTTGGGAAGCCAGGTTCTTTCTCTAGACTGGGATTCTATCAGTGATAAAGGAAGTCAAAGAGTCTAACATTTCACAATTTTTGTAATCACAACCCTGCCTTCTAGAAACTACAGCTTGTTCAAAGGGGTTGGGATATATGGGATAGTGCTTTCATGCAGCAGGATAGCACTCAAATGATAGAAAAGAAAGAGAAGAAATGGTTCTCAGACACATGGCACTGAGCAAAAGCATCAGACACTGAAAGATACCAACCATATGACAAATTAGTCATAGTGATGGAGTCTGTGGCCAGGGGAATAGCAGATGGGATGTGCAGGAAGCAGGTGGCAAAGGCATATACATGAAGGCTGTGTAAATAGTCTATATCTTGATCACGGTTGTAGTCACAAAGGAATACACAATTTTCAAAACACAAATACAGGCTAAAAAAGTGTGCACGCCATTGTCCATAAAATAAAAACACAACAACAAAGAGGCTATCCTACTCAAGACTCATATTTCCATACTGTGGCTTCATAATCTGGGAACCCAAAAAAGCCCAGGCCATGAATTCCAGCCTTGTCTTTTCCATATCAGCCTTCCATTTTCTGAGGCCATAACTATCCCTTTATCTGAGAATCAGTGAAGTAAGTCATACTTTCAGAGCAGACTAGTCAACAAAAAAGGGGGTAGGGTCTTGTGGGTCGGACAAGGAGAGTGCCACTCACTGCCCTTGTGAACTCTGACAGAACATCTGTCTATGCATCAGTTGTGTGTCAAAGATAACATCACAGTCAGCAGTATGCCACCCTAGGCCCTAGGTTCATTCCTCTCCCTGTCTGTTAGCAACCTCAAACACACTCATCCATTAAGATCTGCAAATAGTCCAAAGAACTCTACAGCAGAAGGCTAGCGTCCTAGTGACTTGCAGCCTTGTGAAGAGTGAGGAGACTCTAACACGGGCACAAAATGACTGGCTTTTCTGCTGTCACTACTCTCTTAGCTTTCTAGACTATAAATGGAGATTAACTCATTCCATCCTTTCCCTACCCTATGTTCAAATCTCTCTCCTGGGGCTTCCAATAAAATTACAGAAGACAAAGTCATATAGGAATGTTAGATAACAACTAATGATTTCTTAGTTTTAGCTGTGCCATTTATCTGAAAAGTAAAATAAACTAGGTATACTCGGGATGGGGTGGGGGGATTGCAGGGGGATTGTATACCAGTGAAGGAATTTTTCTTTTACTTTTCAAAGAGTAGAGCGAACTGGGGGTGGAAGTAGGGTGGGCGGGGAGAAAAGTGCAACAATGAATAAATGGAAATTCAAAATCTCTGTAAATGTTCATTGAAATTAATTAAAGTAACCTCACAAATAAAAAAAAAATAAAAACTCTTCTAAGAACTCATTTCTGCTTTTTGAAGAGGTTTTCTTCTTTTATTCATGTTTTAGACTTCTGCTTTTCAGTAAGGGGAGATGATATATGGAATGAAATGAAAAAACTATTTTGAGATAATACAGATAAGTAATCATGAGTGTCTCCTGACTCTCAGTCTCAGGTGGATGGATGAGGCCTCTTGCCTCTTGAAGAGAGGCAAGTAAGGAAGCTGGGGCGCTTGTGGCTTTCTTTTTGTCCCACTGGGTGACCACTGAGGACCTGCTAGATGACTTGGGGGCCTCTAGCCCAGAGTTCACCAGTGTTTGCGCACGCTGGAGTAGTAAAATACTGAAATGTCTGGCCATGCCTGTACCATAAGGGCGAGTGTCCCCCATGACCTCAGTGTCAGTTGGATGGATGCTGCCCTCAGGCCTGTATTTAATTGTTTTTGGTCAAACATTCTTCTAGGTCATAAAGCTCTGGTGTGTCCACTTGCCATACAGAGGTAACTTGTGGTTGCTGTGAAGCTGAACACTGTGACACTGATGTGTCAAATGTGTTAATGGTTATCCATGGTAGACAGTGTTTGGTGGAGTTCCCTGATTAAAATAAGTTTGGAAGCAGGAATGGCATCCACTTCCATAAATAGTTTGCCTCTGGAAACCCTATGAACCTGGAGAAAGGATGAGAGTCACGCAAGTGTTGAGGGCTTTCATTCACAGGGTCAAAACCAAAAATTAAACCCATTCCTGTTGAGTCAATTCTGTTGCATTGGGTTTCCAAGGTTGTAAATCTTTTCAGAAGGAAAAGATCTATCCCCTGAAGAAGGGCAAATGGATTTGAATCATCAATTTTTAGGTTAGAAGTTCAACTCATTATGCATTATACCACCAGGACACCTTTTGATTGAATTAGTGTGGCACATATGTCCTGTGGGGTGCTTGGGGTGGGGTCAGTAGGTCTATTTCTTAAGATTCAGATAGTTACACGGGCCCTTACTAATGGCAACATGAACTGAGAAAGCAATTTTTACTAAATGCTAGAGGCAGAAAATGTAGATGGATACTACAGGTCATGTGGTCTAACAGTTTCATTGACATTTAATCCATATACCACACAATATAACCATTCAATGGATCCAAGTCTCATCACCCTTTTACAGGTACCCTCTAGCCCTTAGAAACCATTCATTCTCTTTCTATCAGTAGTAATTTGCCTATTGTGGACTTTTATAAATGGAATTACATATTTTTAAAATATGGAACTGCATAATACATGAATTTTTTTAGTTGATTTTTAAAAATTTTTTATATAACTCTTGATTTATTTATGAAGCCTGAATATATTGTTTTTCACAAAAGATCTTTCTCATTTCCTTCACCCCAACCACTCATTGAATTGTTCAACCCTATGATCAACACCCTACAAACCCCATTCTCTATTGTCACCTCCCCCCCACCGCCTTGTATCCTCATACTGGTTCTACAATAATGGTTTTATACAGTATTGGTCCTTGTAGGACTGAGTTAGTTCACTTAATATGTTCTCCAGTCCCTGCCAAGTTAGGTAGTAATTAAAAAAATTATTGCTCCTGCATGTTGTGTAGTATTCCATTATATGAATGTACCATAACTTCTCAATCCATTCATTTGTAGTTCAACATCTGGGTTGTTTTCATGTTCTTGCAATGGTGAATAATGCTCTATGAACACTGGTGTACACGTTTCCATTTGGACCTCAGTTCTCATTTTCATGCAAAGTCATATTACATAGATAGATAGATAGATAGATAGATAGATAGATAGAGAGACAGAGAGAGAGAGAGAGAGAGAGAGAGAGAGAGAGAGATTCCATATAGAGATATTCCATATATATATTCAAACTGCCTTCCAGAGGCATTGTACCATTGTACAATCCCACCAACAATGTAAAAGAGTTCCTGTCTCCCCACATCCTCTCCAACATTTATTACTTGCTATCCTGTTCAACTTTGCCACTGCTACTGGAGACGGTACTCATTGTGATTTTGATTTGCATCTCTTATTGCCAGTGACTTTGAGCATTTCTTCATATGTCTGTTGGCCATTTGAATATCTTCCTCTATGAAAATTCTTTCCATGTTTTTTGCCAATTCTGCCATTGGTTTATCAGACTTTTTCTTGTGGCGGCCCAGGAGTATTCTACAAACTTTCATGAAGAGCTCTTGTCTGAGATGGTATTGCCAAATATTTGTTCCCAGTCAGTAGGTTTCCTTTTCACCCTATTGGGAAAAGTTATGAACACAGGGATTTAATCTTTAGAAGGTCCCATTCATCAATTTTATCATCTTCAGATCATACATTTCTAGCTGTATTTGGCAGTCTCTTTATACCGTAGATTACGGCTTCTAAACTTGATCCCCGTTTGTCTCTTATGAACTTTATGGTTTGAGGAATACATAGACTTTTATGACTGACTTCTTTTACCAAGTATAATGGCTTTATAGATTAGGGGTTGTGTTACCAATCCAAAAGCAAGTGATTGAAATCCAACAGGTGCTCAATAAGAGAGAAACGGACAATCTCCTCCTATGCAATTTACAGCCTCTGAAAACTAGAGTTGTTTCCAACTCAACAGCATTTAACAACAACAAGGTTCATCTTTATCACAGTATATATCAGGAGTTTTTATTTGCTAAACTCAGCAACCTTGCCTCTCCTACCCCTTGACACAGGGTCACTCTTACAAAATGCTGACTCAATCTCTCTCTCTCTCTCTTTTTTTTTTTTTCAAACTCTCCCGCACTAGCAGAGGAGGCAGGATACAGGCTGGTGAAGTGGAAGGAAAATAAACTGATTATAGAAAGTTGAAAACAAGTCAACTGTGAAAAAAGGGGGAAAAGAAAATAATGCCCCCCTTTATTATCTCACAGAGGATAGTGTATATGGCAAATGGGTTAAATCGCTGCCTGAAAGATTGGCAATTTGAGTCCAGAGGTCCCTTGAAAATAGTCCTAGCACAAATACTGCATGGTGCCACTGTTGTAAAGCAGGACTGACCTCGGGGTTGGGAGGAGACTGAGAAGGATGGGTTCAATAATTTATACTGCATTGAAACAAATGAGGGAGAAAACTGTTTAAGAGGGAAAATTATTAGGTATTTTTGTCATGACAGGAGTCCAGAGTGAAGGCTGTATAGTAGAGAGGACCTGGGGGTAGGGATTATAAAACAATGAAAGAATTTTTCTTTTACTTTTCTAAGAGTGTAGTGTACTAAGGGGGAGGGTTGGAAGGGGAGAAAAGTGCAACAATAAATGAAAGGAAATCCAAAGTCTCTGTAAATTTTCATGGAAATTAATAATAAATTTTTTTAAAAAAAGAAAATAGTCCTAGCAATCTATTGCACCCTTTGAAAACTCTATAGAGTATTTCAGGAAGATAGTGGCATAAACAAACCATTGTCCAATGTTCCCCTATGCTTGGCTTTGAAAGATTCTAACTTGAAGAGCAGAAGAAGGTAACAGGAAGGTAAAAATCAATAGGAAGTCACATTGGTAAGAAAAATTCTTCTCCCACTATCTTTGCCCTTCTCTCCAACCACATGGACTGGGCCACCAGGTGCTGGGAGCTAAGTAGGTAGCCCCAGTAAAAGGTCTTGCTTCTCTAATCACAACACAACTTGCCTATACAGAGACAGGTCCTCAAGGTTTGGCTCTAAAAACAACAAAGCACACCTCCCTGAGGAATTGTTTAATGTGTGCCAGAACCTAGACTGTGTTGGCTATAAGTCTACTGTGTGAACTATTATAGAAGATCCCAGTGAAGTCAGTTCATACAGTCAACACTCTACTTGCCTCCCTGCATACCTCAATTGATAAGGCCTCTGACACCAAAAGTATAGACCTTCCAGGGAGTTCTTTCTGTCTGCTCCCAGTTACAGTGGGTGCTAACAGTTAGTATTAAGGACTTCTGAGTGAGGTTGCAGTGTGCTAGAAAGCAGATAATTTGAGTGGAGGGTATAGCCACAGACAACATACTAAAGGGACTAAGGGAGGAGACTAGCAGCTACAATGAAGACCTTCCTTGGTGTTCACTTGCAGTGTGACAACCCTTCCCCCACCCCAACCACTATCACCTGCTTAGCTCCTATAGTCAGCACTCTACACACCTTCCTGTGCATGTATAGCTTAGGCATCTGAAATCAAAGGGAAAGCATCCCTAGAGGTCACTTTAGGTCTGTCTATTCCCAGTTTTCATCAGTGCTGAAAGAGATGAAAATAATGACCAGAAAAAACTGAACTCCCTGGTGGATGAACTGATTAGTGCATCTGTAGCAGCAGGAGTGGCCACAGTGAGGTTTGTTTTTTAAAAAATAAAATAATTATTCCTTTTTTAAAGGGGGGTTTTCTAAAGTGTATTTTGGAGAGTTTCAACAAAGGGACTTCCCTGGACGTGCTCAACAAGTTGTGTAAAGACATTTGGAGGACAATCACCTCACCAACTGACTGGAAGAGAGATATATTTGTTCCCATTCCAAAAAAAGGTGATCTGACAGAGTTTGGAAATTAAGAGACAATATCATTACTATGACACACAAGCAAGATCCTGCTGAAGATTATAAAAAAATTACTAGAAGAGCACATCAACTGAGAAATGTCAGATGTGCAGGCTGTGATATTAGGAATATTATAGCCAAGGTTAGGTGGATCTTGGCTTAAAACAGAGAGTACCAGAGGAATGTCTGTTTCATTGACTATGCAAAGGCATTTGACTGTGTGGAGCACAATAAATTGTGGCTAACTCTGAGAAGAATGGGAATCCAAAAACACTTGATTGTGCTTATCTGAAACCTGTACTTGGACCAGGAGGCAGTCATCAGAACAGAGCAAGGGAACAATGCATAATTCAAAGTCAGGAAAAGTGTTCATCAGGGATGCATCCTATCTACATACATTTTCAATCTAAATGCGTAACATCATCTGGGAGACTTGGCTCTATGAGGAGGAATGGGGCATCAGGATTGGAGGAAGATTCTTCAACAATCTCCGTTATGCAGATGCCACAACCTTGCTTACTGAAACTGAGGAGGGCCTAAAGCATGTGCTGCAGAAGGTCAAGGGCTGCTTCAATATGGATTGTAGCTCAACATCAAGAAAACAAAGATTCTTACCACTGGGCCAATAGGCAGCATCTTGCTAGACGGTAAAGAGATTGAGATTGTTAACAGCTTCAGTTTATTTGGCTCCACATTCAACACTCTTGGTACCAGCAGCCAGGAAATCAAAAGACAAAATGCACTGGGAAAATCTGCTGTCAAGGATTTCTCCAGATTTCTGAAGAACAGTAATGTCAGTCTGGCAACGAAGGTATGCCTGATCCAAGCCATGGTCTTCGCAATGACTTGCTCTGCATAAACTAGCTGGATGAAGACCAAACAGAACAGAGAAGAATTGATGACTTTGAGTTGTGCTGGGAGAAGAGTATTAACCACACCATAGACTGTGAAGAGACCAAACAGGTTTATCTTAGAGAGGATAAATCCAGACTGCTCCTTGGAGGCAAAGATTCTGAAGCTCCATCTGACATACTTTGGGCATGTTACAAGGAGGGACCAGTTCTGGGAGAGGGACATCATGCTTGGGAGGGTAAAAGGACAGCGAATGAAAGGAAGACTCTGGATAAGGTGGATAGACTCAGTGACAGAGGTAATGGAGGTGGATGTGCCAGACACAATGAGGTTGGCTCAGGATACAATAAGAGTTCAGAGCAGTTGTACATACAGTCACAAGTGACTGAATGGCACTTAACAACAACAACATTTGGGAGATAATGAAAGTTGAAGGCAGAGATCTGAAACTTTTAAATCCTAATTAAACAAGAAGAAAGAATATACAGAAAGCAAAAGATGAAAACTCTTCCCACCTAAAATGTTAGTGTAAAATACTGGGGGAAACTGAGAATGAAAACATCCTCAAAAATTCCAGTGCTAGACCCCACCAAGTTGTAGCTGTTGTCTGGCTGAGAAGGCTGCTAATTCACAGGACATCTCTAGAGGTGACCCTATTTCCTTCGCAAACACCACCTCAGCACTCTGGCCCTTCCAAGAACCGGCACTTGAGCTGAGAACCCTTTGGACCCTGTCTAGTGGCTGCAGTTCTCTGGCCAAGATAGCTGCTAATTTACAGACTAATTCACAAGGGAAGGCTAACACCAACATTCAGGATCTAGGCATTGCTTTCATCTGGAACATCATCCTGTTGTGCCAGCCGTACACTCAAACTCAAAGGCTCCAGCTACAGTCCTGGAGCAGAGGGTTCAGAGAGGTGAAGAGAGTTGGGGTATCTGGCTGCACCACTCCACAGACCAAAAAGGACAACAGACTTAAGGAGAGGGGGCTGCAGCCAGAAAACAACAAGCCATTCACACCAGAAAACTTAGCTCCAGGACCACAGAGAAAGGAACAGAAGCAGCTCACCCCCTTAGTCTCAGTTAATTTTGCTACAGGACTAGAGAGGAAGAACTAAAGGCAGCGTGAGCTGTCCTTCCCTTCCCTACTAGTATATTGAGTTCCCCAACTGAAGTAAGTCTTCCTTTGAGCCAAAGGATCAGAGAGAAATTCAGGCAGGGTAAGATGCTCTTCCCTCCTATGGAGAACTGAGTTCTTGAGCCAAGGTTATCAGACCAAGAGCCTGCTAAGGCCACAGGCATGAAACCTCTACAACAGACATGACACAGAAGAAGCAGACTACCTCACACCCTATAGAAAACCCAAACAGGATGTCACCCAAAAAAAGTTATCCAAAGACAGAATCAATGGATTTTCTGAAGCTAGAAAGTCTGATGGAATTTTCTAACACAAAATTCAAAAGAACAATGTTTGAATATTTACAATGTGTGAAAGACAAACTCAAAGAATTACAGGACTCTACAAGCAAAAACCAAGAGGGACTTAAAAAAAATTATCCAAGACAATGCATATAAAACAAACAAAGCATTAGAGGCTCTGGAGAAAAAAAACAAGAAACTACAATTTAGAATATAAGGACCAGTGTTTCAAATGTGGTCAACATGTTGAAGGGACATATGAGCAGAGCTGAAGAGATGGGACAGAAAATCAGTGAGATAGAAGATAAACTTCTTGGTGAGCTCTGGTGGCCTGGTGGCAAGAAGCTGTACTGCAATCCCAGAGGTGAGCAGTTCTAATCCACCAGATGTTCTGCTGGAGAAGGAGGGACAAACTCTTCCTGTACCACTCAGATCCAACTTGACAGCGCACACACAAAAAATAATAATTTTTTAAAAGAACATAGAACTCTCATAACTGATCTCCTAGAACAAAAAGAAGAATCAAAAAGGAAGGAAAAAGAAGAAAGCCTAAGGATAATATAGGACACCATCAAGAAAAATAACATGCACATAATTGGAAACCCAGAACAGGAAGAAGCTAGTAAAGGCACTGAGAAAGTTGTGGAGGAATTATTAGAAGCAGACTTTCCAAACATAATGAAGAATGAGAGAGGAAATATGTATGTATGTATGTGTGTATATATATGAAAACTCCATAAGAATAGACTCCAAAAGAAAAACAAGGCATATCATAGTCAAATTTGCCAGAACCAAATATGAGGAGAGAATTCTGAAAGCAGCTAGGCAGAAACACAGAGTAACCTATGAGGGAGAGCAGATAGGATTACCCAGGGATTTCTCAGAAAGAAAAAACCCCACATGCGAGCAAGAGACAGTGGAATGACATATATCAAACACTCAAAGAATACAACTGTCAACCAAAAATAGTGTACCCAGAAAAAAAATGTATATCAAATATGACAGAGAGATCAAGATATTCTCAGAAAAGCAGAACCTAAGGGAGTTTATAAAAACAAGACCAGAATTGCAGAAAATACTGAGGGAAGTCCCTCTTACAGAGATGCCACAAAAAGTAAGAGGGATCAAAGTAACCACAAATTACACACACACAAACACAAAACCTCAATAAAATGACAGTAACAAAATCTTGCATTATTTGTATTATTTCTATATTCAACAACATAGAAATAATAGAAAGCATCTTCTCAGACCACAATGCTACAAAATCAGAAATTAATAAAAAGAAGATAAAGGAGAAAAAAGAAATCATACATTTGGAAGCTGAACAACACCCTGCTTGAACATGAGTGGGTAATGGAAGAAACAAGATATGAAATTTAAAAGTTTCTTGAAACAAATAACAACAAAAACACAACTTACCAAAACCTCTAGGAAACAGCCAAAGCAATAATTAGAGATCAATTTATACCAATAAGCAAAAATGTAAAAAGGAAGAAAAAATGGTAATTGATTCTTTAACCCAACATCTCCAACAAGTTGAAAAACAGCAAGAAAAGCTGAAACTCTCTAAAAAAGCCCTGAAACTATAAAATTAGGGCAGAAATAAATAAAAACTAGGAAAACAATTGATACTATCAATCAGATTAACAGGAGGTTCTTAAAAAAATCTGAATAAAATCAACAAACCACTAGCAAAAATAACAAAAGAAAAGACACAAATAATCCAAATAACAGATAAAAGGGACAATGTCACCAAAAAACCCCAACTAAAATAAAAAGGTTAACAATGAAATATTATGAAAAACTATACTCAAACAAATATGAAAATCTTGAGGAAATGAACAAATACTTAGAAACTCTCAACCTACCTAAACTGAAACAGACTGTTGAACACCTGTACAGACCCATAACAAAAGAAGAAACTGAACAAGTAATAATAATTAAAAAAAATTTAAAACAAAAAAACCTTCCAACAAAAAATATCCCTGGACCAGATGGTTTTACTAGTGAATCTTATCAAACATTTAGAGAAGAATTGTCATCAATTCTACATAAAGTACTTCAGAAAAAAGAAAAATATGGAATTCTCCAAGACTCATTCTAAGAAGCAAACCTATACTTGATAACAAAGTAAGGTAAAGAAACCACCAAAATAGAAAATTATAGGCTAAAATCTCTTATGAACATGTTGTTGTTGTTGTTATGTGCAGTCGAGTGGTTTGCGACTCATAGCGACCCTATGTACAAGAGCCCTAAACCCTGCTCTATCCTGTGCCAATCGCATTGTCTCTGACACACCCATCCCGATTACCCCAGTCACTGAATCAGTCCACCTCAAAGAGGGTCTTCCCCTCCTGCGCTGTCCCTCTACCCTATCAAGCATGATGTCCCTCTCCAAGGACCTGTCTCTTCTTACAACATGTGCAAAGTATGTCAGACGAAGCCCCAGAATCCTTGCCTCCAAGGAGTAGCCTGGTTTAACCCTCTCTAGGATGAATCTGTTTGTCTTCTTGGCAGTCCACGGTACATTCAATACTCTTCTCCAGCACCACAGCTCAAAGGCATCAAT
>NW_006400233.1:139006-139887 GCF_000299155.1 Elephantulus edwardii | reverse complement strand
TTGAGCACCACAACAAGATAAAGGTAAATAATCCAATCAAAAAATGGGCACAGGAAATGAACAGACACTTCACCAAAGAGGACATTCAGATGGCTAACAAGCACATGATGAAATGTTCAAAATCCCTAGCTCTAAGAGAGATACAAACCAAAACAACTATGAGATATCATCTCACCCCAGTAAGACTAGCAAAATTTAACAGAATAGCAAACAACAAATGCTGGCGAGGTTGTGGAGAGACTGGACCCTTATTCACTGTTGGCAGAAGTGTAAAATGGTGCAACCATTGTGGAAAGCGGTGTGGCATTATCTCAAAAAGTTGCAGAGAGAGATACCATTTGACCCAGCAATTCCACTACTGTGAATATACCCTAAAGAGAACACAACCGCAGATATATGCACACCCATGTTTATTGTGGCTTTGTTCACAATAGCAAGGAGTTGGAAACAACCTAAGTGCCCATCAACAAATGAATGCATAGAGAAGCAATGGTATATTCCCACAATGGAATACTATGCTGCATTGAAAAACAAGGAACTCATGCAATATTATTCAAAATGGGTGACCCTTTAGGACATTATGCTGAGTGAATCTCAGTCACAAAAGGACAAACACTGCATAGTGCCACTGTTGTAGAATGGGACTGACATCAGTGTTGGGGTAAGAATGAGAAAACTGGATAAATTATGTATACTGCATTGGAACGGATGACGGAGAGAACATTTCAAAAGTAATATAAGGTATTATGATTATCATAAGAATCAGGAAGTAAGTTTGCAGAGTGGAGTATACTCAGGGTCGCCGTGTTGGGGGAGGGGTGCAGAGAGATTGCATACCAATGAAGGAATTTTTCTTTTGCTTTTCAAGGAGAAGAGCGAAC
>NW_006400233.1:131161-138906 GCF_000299155.1 Elephantulus edwardii | reverse complement strand
CTGACTCTGAGAAGAATGGGAATCCCAGAACATTTAATCATGCTAATGCGAAACCTATACTTGGACCAAGAGGCAGTTGTCAGAACAGAGCAGGGCAACACTGCATGGTTCAAAACTGGGAAGGGTGTACACTAGGGATGTGTCCTATCTCTTATGAACATAGATGCAAATATTCTCAATAAATTCCTAGTCAATAGAATCCAACAGCACATAAAAATCACCATGACCAAGTAGCATCCATAACAAGATGTTTCAACATAAGAAAAACAATCCATGTAATTCATTGTATTAACAAAGCAAAGAACAAAACCCGTATGATCCTATCAATTGACACAGAAAAGGCCTGTGACAAAATAAAACACCCTTCCCTGATTAAAACACACAGCAAAATAAGAATAGAGGGGAAGTTCCTCAACACAGTGAAAAGTTTACATGCAAAACCAAGAGCTAACGTCATTGATGCAGAGAAGGCATTCCCTTTGAGAACAGGAACAAGGCAAAGATGCCCATTTATCACCTCTCTTATTCAATACTGTATTGGAAGATTTCGTGATTGCAATGAGGCAAGAGAAGAAAATAAGGTGTATCTAAACTGAAAATAAGAAGGTAAAACTATCTCTATATATAGACTATATGACAGTATACTCAGAAAACCCTAAAGACTCAATGAGAAAAGTACTGGACATAGTTGACCAATTCAGCAAAGTGGCAGGATACAAGATCAACATACAAAAATCAACTGGATTCCTCTACAGTGATAACGAGAATACAGACATGGAGCTAAGAAAAACAATGTCCACCACAATAACTAACCAAAAGAGTAAATACTTGGGAGTAAATCTAACCAGAATCACAAAGGACGTATTAAAAGAAAACTACAAAACATTACTACAAGAAATAAAGAGAGACCTGTAGAAATAGAAGATTATACCACACTCCTGGGCAGGAACACACAATATTGTAAAAACGACAATTTTACTCAAGAAATCTACAAATTCAAAGCAATCCCAATACAAGAACAAATTCCATTCTTCAACGAGATGGTAAAGGCAATTTCCAATTTCATCTGAAATGGAAAAAGATCCCGAAAATGTCAAGTCCTCCTGAAAAAAGAGAAACAAGAGGCCTCTTACTCCCTGATCTCAAATCCTACTACACAGCGATGGTGGTTAAGACAGCATGGTACTGGTACAGTGATAGAGAGACAAACAGATCAATGCAATAGAATTGAGAAGCTAGACATCAGCTCATCTAAACAAGGAGATGAAATCAGTTAAGTGGAGAAACAAAAGCCTGTTTATCAAATGGTGTTGGCAAAATTGGAAAACTATCTGTAGTAAACTCAAGCAAGACCCACACCTCACACCATACACAAAAACCAACTCAAAGTGGATCAAGGACCTAGGACTAAAACCAAGGGCTAGAAACTTCATCAGAGAAAAGCTTGGAAGAACTCTAGAAGCCCTAATCCTCAAAATGAAACATCTTCCAAGCATCTTGAAAAACTTACAACCAGGAAAGAATAAAACTTCTAAGAATCAAATCCCAAAACGTATCAGAAAACTTCTCCAACTGGGTAAAAAGGAAAACCACAGACTGGGAAAAAAATATTCCATAATGACATATTTGATAAGGGATTTATATCTAAAGTTTATATAATACTCTAGCACCTCAACAGAAAAAGATAAACAACCCCATTGCAAAATGGGTACAAGATGTGAAAAGACAGTTCACAGAAGATAATCAATCAGATGGCAAACAAACACATGAAGAAATATTCAAAATCTGCAGCTCTCCAAGTACAAGATATTATCTCACCCCAGTAACAATAGCAAAGTTCAGAAAAGTAGCAAACAACAAATGTTGGCAAGGTTGTGGAGATACTGGAACCCTTATTCACTGCTGGTGGGAGCGTAAAATAGTTCAACTACTATGGAAGTCTGGCTCCTTCTCAAAAAGTTGGAAATAGAAATACCAATTGACTCAGCAATTCCACTATTAGGAATATACCATAAAGAAACCAGAGTTACCACTCAAATATGCACATCCATGTTTATTGCTGCATTATTCAGAATAGCAAAGAGATGGAAGCAACCCAAGTGTCCATCAACGAATGAATAGAAAAAACTATGGTATTCACACTGAGAACAAGGAACTCATAAAATCTTATACAACATGTTTGACCCGAGAGGACATTATGTCGAGTGAAATATCTCCATCACAAAAGGACAAGTATTAAAAAACACCACTGTTATAAAAGAGAATTGGGAGTTGGGGGGAAATTAAGACTAGGGGGCAAATAATTAACATTACATTGGAACAGATGATGGAAAGAACTGTTTAAAAGGGATATATGATTAGGCATTATTTGTATTACCATAGTCCAGAATAAGAGGTGCATAGTGAAGTAGATGGTGAGGGTGGAGAGAGGAAATTATGTAACAATGAATGAATATTTTTTTATAAAGTTAATGGTGGAGGTAGGGAGAAAAATGTGCAACAATGAAGGAATGAAAACTTTTGTTAAAGTCACAATCTAAAATATTAAAGAAAAAAGTTAAAAATATTCCAATGTCCCAAGGAAAAAAGTCACAAGAGATACACACACACAAAGACAAGATGAGGCACTGAACAAGACTGGTCCTCTGCATGGAAACCAGACTGGCCTGCCACCACCCTGCCATCCAGTGCCAGGAGCACCAATACCACAGTTGATGTGGCCTTGAACACAGTTGTCTAACTACATTATGTGGGATCTCTTAAGCTCAAGCAGAAGAGGCCAGGTAGAGCCATGGTTTCTGGAGGGCAACAGACTCCCTTGTTTTTCCATTCAGGTAGTTTGACCGTGAACACAGCTGTTTAGATTTATCACACATCATGTCTCAAGCTCAAGTGAAAGAGGCCATGTGGAGCCACGGTTTCTGGAGGTGAGCAATCATCCTGTTTCTGCATCAGGCTTGCAGGGCCTCAGGCCAAAAGAGGAGCATCAATATATGGATACTTCACAAAACACTGGGTCACTATATAGTTACAATCACCTAACATCTACTAAGAAAAGGTTCAAGAAAGCAGCAGAGTCTGCCTCAGTCATCATGAAAAAACAAAATAACCTTTTTCCTAAAAAAGCAGACCCAATGAAAACCCCTGACAGAGAGAAACAGAAGAAATAGGTTGATAGAGTTATTTGAACACAGCTACAGAAGAAGCTGCAAATGATGGAATAAACAATGGAAGACATTAAGTTAGCAAATTCCCTGGAGATAGCAATCCAGAAGAAATATATTGATGAGGAGGCAACTTTAACAGCTACAGGTATGGAAGAAAATGCAAAAGATGGAAGAAAGAATTGATATTATAGATAAAGAAGTACAAAAACTTTAAAAAAGTCATCACAAGACAGAGAGTACAGCCAACGCAGTACTGGAAATAAGAGAAATGCATTAAAATCCAATCCAGAATATAAAGACTGAGATGGCAAAAGTACCCAACACACTGGTAGAACTGAAGTAGATGGAACAGACTAGAACTGTAGAGATGTAGATGGAACAGAGAGTCAGTGAGGTGGAAGACAAGAGCCTCATGGAAAACATACTAGAATAAAAATCATAGATGATATGTAAGAAAAGGAAGAGAACATGAGATTCATGTGGTATAACATCGAAGAGACAACATATATATGATTGGAATTCCAAAACATGGGAGTGACAGGGAAATCACTGAGAAAATTGTAGAAGAAATACTAGAAGACAATTTCCCTGGTATTTGAACAAGGGGAAATCCACACTCAAGAAGCACAGTAAACACCAAGCAAACTAGACACAAAAGGAAAACATCAAGACATATAATAGTCAAATTCTATAAATTAAAAATAAGAATAGAAGACTAAAATAAAAAAGCAACAAAATGTGACCTACAATGGGGAAACAATTAGATTAAGCTCTGATTTCTCATCAGATGGCATATACAGAAAATTGAAAGAAAACAATTGCCAGCCTATACCCCACAAAGCGCTCCATCAAATATAAAGGAGAAATGAGAACCTTTGCAGAAAAGAAGGAACTTAAGGAATTTGTGAAAACAAAGTCCAAACTACAAGTAATTTTTCAGTGAAGTCCTTCGCATGGAGACACCAAAGGAAAGTGGAGAGACCTTAGTAACCAGAAACAATAGAAAAAGAAACACAGCAAAATGGTAGGAGTAAAACCTGGCCTAACAATAATCACATTTAATGTGATTGGACTAAATGTTTAAATTAAGAGAAAAGGAGTAGCAGACTTGATAAAAAAAAATCTCATCAATATGTTGCCTACAAAAGACACATCTAAAAACTGGAAAGGAAGACAGACTCAATCAATGGCTGGAAAAAAATATACCAAGCAAATGGCAAACTCACAAAGCAGGAGTGGCAATACTAGTCTCTGTTATAATACACTTCAGAACGAAAACCACTATATAAGATAAGAAAGGGCATTACATACTGACTTAAGGAAAAACAAATCAAGAAGACATGGTCTTGATCAATATTTATACACCAAATGATAAAACTGCAAAATACATAAAACAACGCTTAACAGAATTGAAGAAATAAATAGACAGCAACACAACAGTGGCAGAAGACTTAAACACACCACTATCACCAAAGGACAGATCAACTCAAAAGAAATTTAACAAAGATACAGAAGATTTAAACTACACAATCAGGCAATTCGACCTTGTGAATGTACTCAGGGTACTGAACCCAACTAAAACTTAATTCACTTTCTTTTCAGGTGCATATGGTACATTCTCCAGAATCAATAACATATTAGAATACAAAGCATGCCTCAACAAATTCAAAAGCACTGAAATAATACAAAGTATTATTAAAGTAAATTAACCACAAGAGGGTAAAGCTTACAAAATCACCCATGTGAAAATGAAATAACTCTATGCTAGAACATGATTGGGTTATAAAAGCAATAAAGAATTAAATAAAAAGTTCCTTTAAACAAATAAAAATGAAAATACAACATACCAAAAGCTCTAGGATACAGGTAAAGTAGTTCTCAGGGGGCAGTTCACAGCAATAGGCACATAGACACAAAGGAAGGAAGAAGGAAAAAATCAATGATCTAACAACACTTTTATAAAACAGAAAAAGAACAACAATCTAATCTTATAGGCTCTAGAGGAAAGGAAATTATAAGGACAAGAGCTGAAATCAATGAGATAGAAAACAGAAAAACAACTGAAATCATCAATAAGATCAGGAGGTGGTTTTTTGAAAGTATTAATAAAATTGATAAACCACTGGCAAGCTTAACAAAAGAAAAGGAGAAAGAGAGAGAGATAGAGAAGACACAGATAACTCGAATAAGAAATGACAGAGGTGACATCATACAGAACCAGATGAAATTGAGATATGAGAATACTAAGAAAAGGTATATTCTGATAAATTTGAAAACCTAAAGGAAATTGACAAATGTATGGGGGATCATGCCCTAACCAGACTGGCACGGACAGATGTAGAACACTTGAAGAGACCCATCACAAAAGAAGAAATTGAACAGGTCATAAAAAGACTTCCCTATAAGAAAAGTCCTAGCTTTATAGCTGAATTCTACCAAACATTCTGAGAAGGTGTATCACCAATTCTATTTATACAGTATTTACACAAAAATAAAAAAAGAAAGAACACTCCCAGAATCATTCTATGAAACAAGCATAACCCTAATACCATAACCAGGCAAAAATGTCAGCAAGAAACAAAACTACAGACGAATATTTATCATTAATATAGATGCAAAATCCTTAACAAATTCCTAGCCAAAAGAATCTAAAAGCACACCAAAAGAATAATTCATCACGATGAAGTGGGATTCATAACATGTATAAAAGGATGGTTCAACATAAGAAACAAAAATGGGTCTCACGGGGTCTCACCACCTGCCCACACCTCATGTGGTCTTGCCCCCTGCACATGTCTCGTGTGGTCTCGCTGCCTGCTTCCTCCTTTGCCATTCAGGTACTCTGGGGAACAAACTGCTGTCAGGCCTAACAATGTGGGACCCCCTAAACTCAGGCAACAGTCATGTCCTGGGCCCCTCGATGGAGGTAAGAAGCCACTTACAAAAGGGAGCAGGCTTCCTCCATGCTCACTCAGGTACTTTGGGGAAAAAACTGCTATCAAAAATAGAGCACAAATATATAGGTGCTTCTCAAAGCATTGCTGTGGATCAACGTGGACATTTGGGAGCCACAAGAAATGCAAGCACTGGCGGGGTGTAACAAGTGTCAGCAGGATACAGTGAGCCTCTGTGGGGTGCAGCAAAAGCCATGGTGGGGAGCAGCAAGGCACAGCAGGGAGCAGGGAACAGCAGTGGGACTCACTCATCAGGAGCAAGTAGGACAGTGGGAAATTGAGTGAGGTCTCCTATGCACTCCCATCCCATGTGCATCTGTGTGCACATCTCTCCCACCCCTCCCCACCCAAGTGTGTGTCTGCATGAGCACCCATCCTATGTGCATCTGTTTGTATGCTGGCCCAACCTTCTTCTGGAGCAGTAACGTCAGATCAAGAACCAGCTATTGTCTCAGGCACTAAACACTCTACTACAGCAATGCCCAAAAAAAGCAGACTACCTCACTCCCCATGCAAGCCCAAAGCAAGATATCATCCCCAAAAAGAGAAAGAGTAGCAATGGATTTCATGAAGCCAGAAAGTCTGATGGAACTTTCTGACACAGAATTTAAAAAAAAAACAAACTGATTGAATATTTTCAATGGGTGAAAAACAAACGTGAAGAATTACAGGACACCAAAAGCAAAAAATCAGGAGGAGCTTAAAAAAAATAATCCAAAACAATGCAGATAAAACTGAGGCATTAGAGGCACTGACAAAACAAGAAAACACGATCCAAAATATGAGGTCCAATATTTCAGATGCTGTCAACATGATGGAGGGACACATGAAGAGATGGAACACACAGAAACAGTGAAATGGAAGATAGAATTGTCACCATTGATCTGCTAGAGCAAAAAGCAGAATCCAAAAAGAAGAAAACCTAAGAATAATGTAGGACACCATCAAAAGAAATAATGTGCACATCATCAGAATCCCAGAACAGAAGGAAACAAGTAAAGGCACCAAAAAAGTTGTGGAAGAATTACTAGAAGAAAACTTTCCAGGCATAATGAAGAATGAGAGAATATATATTCAAGCAGCTGAGCAAAAACCATATAGGATTGACCCCAAAAGAAAAACACCAAGGCATCATAGTCAAATTTGGCAGAACTAAAGATTAGAAGAGAATTCTGAAAGCAGCAAGGGAGAAACAAAGAGTAACCTATAAAGGAGAACAGATAAGATTAAGTGCCGATTTCTCAGCAGAAACCATGCAAGCAAGAAAACAGTGAAATGACATATATCAAACACTCAAAGAACACAACTGCCAACCAAGAATACTGTACCAAGCAAAACTGTCCATCAAATATGAAAGAGAGATCAAGATAGTCCCAGAAAAACAGAACCTAAGGGAGTTTGTAAAAACAAGACCAGCTTTGCAGGAAACACTGATACATCCTTCTTGCAGAAGTGCCACAGAGAGCAGTGTGGACCAAAGTAACTAGCAACAACAGCAAAAAGAATTCACCAAAATTATATCAATGAAGCCTTGCCTCTCAATAGTCACACTGAATGTGAATGGTTTAAATGTATCACTGAATAGAAAAAGAGTATCAGATAGGATAAAAAAAAAAAAAAAAAA
>NW_006400233.1:120500-126558 GCF_000299155.1 Elephantulus edwardii | reverse complement strand
AAAATCTCTGTAAATGTTCATTAAAATTAATAATAATAATAATAAACACCTCTCCAAAGTTCTGAAACGCAATGATGTAAGTTTAAAAACTATGGTGAAGTGGAGGGGAATTGGGGGGAGGGATTGTATAACAATGAAAGAAATTTTCTTTTACTTTTCAAAGAGAAAAGTGAATGGGGGAGGGGGTGGGCAGGGAGAAAAGTGCAACAATGAATGAATGGAAACTCTAAGTCTCTGTAAACTTTCATTAAAATTAATAAAAAAGTAGAAATTTAAAAAAAGAAGAAGACATTCACATGGCTAACAAACACATAAAGAAATGTTCAAAATCCCTAGCTCTAAGAGAGATGCAAATTAAAACAACTATGAGGTATCATCTTACCCCAGTAAGAATAGCAAAATTTAACAGAATAGCAAATAACAAATGCTGGTGAGGTTGTGGAGAAACTGGAACCCTTATTCACTGTTGGAGGGAGTGTAAAATGGTGCAGCCACTATGGAAGGCAGTATTGCGCTTTCTCAAAAAGTTGCGGATAGTAATACCATTTGACCCAGTAATTCCACTACTGGGAATATACCCCAAAGAGACCCTAACTGCCACCCAAGCAGATATTAGCATATATATTCACACCCATGTCTATCATTCACAATAGCAAAGAGTTAGAAATAACCTAATTGCCCATCAACAAACTAATGGACAGAGCAGCTGTGGTAGATTCATACCATGTAATACTATGCTGCACTGAAAAACAAGGAACTCATGGAATAGTATTCAAAATGGGTGACCCTGGAGGACATTATGCTGAGTGAAATATCTCAGTCACAAAAGGACAAATACTGCATAGTGCCACTGTTGTAAAATGGGACTGACATCGTGGTTGGAGGGAGACTGAGAAAGATGGGATATATTATGTATACTGCATTCAAACAGATGAGAGAGAGAGAGAACTGTTTAAAAGGGATATATGATTAGGTATTATTGTCATAACAGGAGTCCAGGATGAAGGCTGAATAATGGAGTGGACTTGGGGGGAGGGATTATACAACATGATGAATGGAAATCCAAAGTCTCTGTAAATTTTCATTAAAATTAATAATAAAAAAATACTAAAAAACCCCAGTGTGCATGCATGGAGTACAACATAAGTGAAGAACATGTTCAAACCAATAAAAACATGTTTAAAATTTTTAAAAATAAATGAAAATGACAATACTACCCAAAGCAATTTACATGTTCAATACAATCCCAGTACAGATACCAAATTCAGTATTCAAGGAGATCAAAAAGACAATTGCAAAGATTTTTGGGAAAAGAAAGTGTCGAATAAGCAAAGCACTTCTGAAAAACAAAAATGAAGTGGAGTCATAGCTCTCCCTGACCTCAAACCCACTACACACGGTAATAACCAAATCAGCATCATACTGGTATAATGACAGGCACATCGACCAATCAAATAGAACAGTGATACCAGAAATGGACCTATCTTTCAACAAGTAAATAAAACCTATCAAATGGGGAAGTGACAACCTCTTCAACAAATCTGTGCTGGCAAAACTGGATTGCTACCTGCAGAAAGCTGAAACTGGATCCAAATCTCACACCATACACAAAAATAAACTCAAAGTGGACCAGAGACCTGAAAGTAAAACCCAAACCCATAAACTTCCTAAGACACAAAATGGGATCAAACTTAGATGGCCTAGTCTTTGGTATAAAGAGATTGCCAAATACAGCCAGAAATGTACAATCTAGAGAGGATCCCTTGTCCATAAAAAAGCTTTTTCCAACAGGGTGCAAAGAAAAATCTACCCACTGGGAAAAAACATTTGGCAATACCTTTTCAGACAAGGGTCTCATAACAATGATCTATTTGTCACTGTAACCAGTATCATGCAGTCTTGATTAATATGACTGTGTAGCAGAATATTAATGTGATACCTCCTACTTTCTTTCTCTTTTTCAGTAGTTGTTTGCTTATTAGGGGTCTCTTTCTATGCCAGATAAAATTGGAAATTTATGCTGAAGAATGGAATTGGTATCTGTATAGGAATTACATTGAACTTGTAGATTGCTTTTCGTAGAATTCTCATTTTCACAATTTAGGTGAAATCTAGTTCCTATGCATGAACATTCCTGACTGCTGGTAACAAGGGTGTTAATTGTGGATCCAAGCAAGCTGAAGCTGTTGACAGTTTCAGTCTCCTCTCCATCCATCATGATGCTGCCTACTGCTCCAGTGGTAAGAATTTTCGTTTTCCTAACATTGAGATACAATCCATACAAAGGTTGCATTTCTTGATCTTCTACAAGTGCTTCAAGTCCTCACTTTCAGTAAGCAAGGTTGTGTCATCTGCATAATGCATGTTATTGTTGAGTCTCCCTCCAATCCTGATACCACACTCCTCTTTATAGAGTTCAGCGTCTGGGATAATTTGCTTAGCATACAGACTGAATAGGTAAGGAAAGAGAGTACAACCCTGATGCACTCCGTTACCAATTCCAAACCACGCAGTGCTCCCCTGCTCAGTTCACACAACAGTCTCCTGGTCCAGGTATAGGTTCCACCTGAGCACAATTCTTCTCAATATCAGCCACAACTTGTTATGATCCACACAGTCAAATTTCTTTGCATAGTCAATAAAGCACGGACATTCTTCTGGTATTCTTTACTTTCAGCCAGGCTCCATCTGACATCAGGAGTAATATTCCTGATGTCACAGCCTCTTCTAAATTCTACTTGAACTTCTGGCAGTCCCTACCTATGTACCGAGCCAGCCATTATTTATAGATGTATGTGAAAGTAGTATTTTGCTTGCATGTGATATTAATGAATTAATGATACTGTTTGATAGTTTCCACATTCAGTTGTATCACCTTTCTTGGGAATGGGAATAAATATGGACCTTATCCAATCTGTTGGCCAGACCCTTGTCCTCCAAATTTCCTGGCATCCAAGACTACATCTGTTAATTGAAAGAAATCAATTGGTATCCCATAGATTCTTGGGGCCTTCTTTTTAGGCCAATGCCTTCAATGTAGTTTCTACTCCCTCCTTAATTATCATTTGCTCCTGATTATACAGTACTTTCTGAAATTTTTTAGTGTCACTCAATTCTATCTGGTACAGTGAGTCTGTGTATTCCTTCCATCTTGTTTTGATGCTTTGTAAATAATTCAATATATTGCCCATGTTGTTGTTATGTGCTATCGAGTCACCTGAGACACAGTGACTCTATGTAAAACAGCTCTGAACCCTGCTTTATCCTGAGTCAACTTTACTGTCTCTGACACATGTACCCCCATTACCCCAATCACTGAGTCAATTCAGCTCATCCAGGGTCTTCCTCACTTCCACTCTCCCTCCACTTTCCCGAGCATAATGTTTCTCCAAGGACTGGTCTTTCCATGCAACATGCCCAAAGTATGTCAGATATATTCAGTATGTCAGTATATTCAGAATTCTTGCCTCCAAGTCGCAGTCTGGTTTCACCCTCTCCAGGGCAAACCTGTTTGTTCTCTTAGCAGTCTATGGTATATTCAATACTCTTCTCCAGTACCACAGCTCAAAGGCATCAATTCCTCTTCCATAATTCCTAGTCATTGTCCAGCTTTCTGATGCATAACACATAGCTGAGAAGATCATAGCCTGGATCAAATGCACCTTAGTCTCCAGACAGATGTCGTTACTCTCAGTACTCTGGAGATGTCCCTAACAGCAGACTTTCCCAATGCAATTCTTCTTTTGATTTCTTGGTTGCTGGTCCCAAAAGTATTGACTGTGGAGCCCAGCAAGCTAAAACTGTTAACAATCTCAACCTCTTCACCATTTATCATGATGCTTCTAACCAGCCTAGTGGTGAAAATTTTTGTTTTCTTGATGTTGAGCTTCAATCTATAGTTGGAGTGCAATCCTTGACCTTCTACAGCAAATGCTTCAGTTTTGACAAGCAAGGTTGTGTCATCTGCATAACGCAGGTTGTTGATGAGTCTTGCTCCAATCCTGATGCCACATTCATCCTCATAGAACCCAGCACCCCCGATGATCTGCTCTGCATATAGATTGAAAAGGTATGGTGATGGGACACATCCTCGGCGGACACCCTTCCCAATTTTAAACCGTGCAGTGTCTCCTTTCAATATTGCGACATGAGGCTTAAATTTGTTTTTCCATTCTTTCAGCTTGAGAAATGTATTGTCCTGGGAAAATCTGCAGTCAAAAACCTCTCCAAATCACTGAGGAGTAATTATGTCAGTTTGAGGACTAAGATGTGTCTGATTTAGGCCACGGTCTTTCTGATACTTGCTATGCATCTGAGAGCTAGACAATGAATAAGGATAACAGAAGAACTGATGCCTTTGAGCTATGGTGTTGGAGAAGAGTAATGAACATCCCATGTACTGCCAAAGGAACAAACAAACGAACATGTCTTGAAGAAAGTGGAGTCAGAGTTATCTTTGGAGGCAAACATAATAAAGTTTTGCCTCACATACATTGAGCTTGTTTCTAGGAGGGGCTGTTTCTTGGAGATGGACATGATACTTGGAAAGGCAGAGGGTCACTGAAGGAGAGGAAGACTTCAACCAGATGAACTGACACAGTGACTGTCACAATGGACTCTGTGTGTCAGGAAGTGTGAGAATGGCACAGGATAGGACAGGGTTCGTATTTGACAGCAGGTCACTGCTAGACTGGGTAACTCCTTGCTGTGCATTGTGTGACCCAATGTCATCTAGGGTTTTTTTGTCTTCTGAAAAGTACCTTAGCTCTGAATTTCTAAAGTAACACCCCTTAGTTGTTAAGACAATACCTCTTTTTTAAAAAAATTTCTACTGATTTATTTACAGAACTCAAATACCTTTTTTTCAAGAACAAATTCTTTCAATTTCCTTCACCTCCCACCCATCAAATTATACAACCCCCTGAACATCCTCATCCCTCTGCTTTCACCTTCTCCCACCTCTCTTGGATCCTAATGCTCATTCTACAGTAATGGTTTTAACATCAGACCCTTCATGTTTCCCATATATTTGTTTCTATTTTAACAAATGCTTAGCTACATATGTGTCAGTAAGCTTAGAATGCTAGACTGTGTGAGTATACGTTTCTTTGATTTTTTTTCTTTCTTACTTTCCTAATTCATTAGATCAAGTAAGCAGTTTTTTTAGACTTTTCATTTTACCTTCCCAGTTCAAGTTGATTTTGACTCACAACAACCCTGCTGGACAGAGTATAACTGCCCCACAGGGTTTCCAAGGTTATAATCTTTACAGAACAGACTGCCACATCTTTCTTCCACAGAGCAGTTGTTGAGTTCAAACCACCAACCTTTTAGTGCTTCACCAACTGTGCCACTAGGGTCCCTTGGGCAAGGGTCATTATTGTTAAATTTTACTCAAAGACTTCACACAAGACATGGGCCAAAACATGTCCTCAGCTGGAACAAGTTCCTTCCAGAGGCCTAGGGAGACTAAAAGACTTAGGGATTGATGCAGGTAGGAGAAGGATAGGGCATTGAGCCAAGTTCTGTGAGATACTTCTAGGGTTACATCCCAGGAAGGCAGACTACTCCAGTAGGCATTAGCTTGTTTGGCTTCGACCTCAGATATAGCAGATGGGCAGCTGTTTTCCATTGCAACGAAAGTCACAACAGAGAACTTCTCCCTTGAATTCAACACCTTCCGTTGGATGTCTCACTTCTCAAAGACATCTTAAATCTCACAAGCACAAAACTGAATTCTTCCTTCTTCAGTTGTTCCAACTCCTGCTGTCACTTATGCTCCAAGTCACTGAACTGTCCCTGACCCTACCCTAACTATTGTTGTTGTCATTGCTATATACTGTTGAGTTGTCACCGACCTGTATCTGACCCTCCAGTGAGTTTTCAGAGGCAGTAAATTGCACAGGAGGAGACTATCTTTCCTCCATGGATTCAAACTGGTTGAACGATGTGTCTTGGGGTTGGCAGTGCAACTCCTTATCACCAAGCCACCTGTAAGACATGCCAACCCTACCCGCCACTGCTGCCGCCGCCCGAGAACCGAGCGCCGGGACTCGGA
>NW_006400233.1:116668-120400 GCF_000299155.1 Elephantulus edwardii | reverse complement strand
TTTCTTGACTGCTAGTACCATGAGTGTTGATTGTAGATGCAAGTAAAACTAAGTAAAACTAAGCAATAGGGACAGGGGTGGAGGCAGGGCATAAATTTGTATATAAATGGCCCTGTGAAGTTCAAATGTGTGTCAACTGTAAGTTAGACCTGAATTTTCTCATTTTTTCCATTTAAGTGTATTTACAATGTGCTGCTGCTGTCGTTGTTTAATTTGGATTTAAATTGCAAAGAATTTTCCACTCTAGATAGCAACCATTCTGTGCTCTGTGTATCTTGACATGCTTCCGAAGTCCCTTGACATTGGATACAGTGGTGTTCCTGACTCCCAGGAGAGTAGGGGAAGAACAGTGCCTCTGTCTCCTGCCCTGAGTTAATACTAATGCTCCACTGTGGGGGTGATATGTTCCTAGTACCTAGTAGAAATCCCAGCTGTGCATATCCTGATATCTTCCAAACATTGAGTACAATGACTGAAATCACCGCACATGTGGTGGGCGCAGAATGCAGTCAAGTAGTGATCCATGTGGGGCGGGGGTGAATGCCAGTCAGCATCAGTGATGAAGTGACATTTTAAGCGCAAAAAGAATCAAGAAGGGAAGCTCTGGTGGCCTAGTGGCAAGGAGCTGCACTGCAATCCCAGAGAAATGTGGTTTGAATCCACCAGATGTTCTGCCGGAGAAGGAGGGGCCATCTCCTCCTGTACCAGTCAGATCCAATTTGACGGTACACACACACAGAAAATAATAAAATAAATTTTTAAAAAGGCAAAAAAACCCCAAAAACTAAAACCAGAATCCATCAGTATTTTGTCTACAAGAGACACACCTAAAAAAATGAAGATAAACAAAGCCTAAAAATAAAAAGATGGGGGAAAAAATACACCAAGCAAATGGCAACTAGAAAAAAGCAGGAGTAGTGATAGTAATCTCTGATAAAATATATTTCAATGCAAAAACCATCACAAAGGACAAGGTAGGTCACTACATAATGCTTAAAGGGTAAATAGAACAAGAGAACATAACAATAATAAATATCTATGCACCAAATGAAAACCTGCAAAATATATAAAACAAACAATAACAAAACTGAAAAGGAAATAGGAAATAGTACTTGGAGACTTCAATACACCACTCCGAAGAAAAGATAGAACTTCCAGAAAGAAAGTCACCAAAAATGCTGAAAAATTAAATGACACAATAAACCTACTCAATCTCATAGATGTTTATAAGTTAATGCACGAAAAAAAAGCGCACAGTATACCTTCTTCAATATGCATGGAACATTCTCTGGAATAGATCACATTTTAGGGCACAGGGCAAGCATCAACAAATTAAAACATATAGAAATAATACACACATCTTCTCAGACCACAGTGCTACAAATTAGAAATTAATAACAAGAGGAAAAAGGAGAACAAACAATACATTTGGAAGCTGAACAACACCTTGCATAAACATTACTGGGTACCAGAAGAAATTAAAAATGAAATTAAAATTTCTGGAAAAAAAATTCTTGAAACAAATGACAATGAAAACACCACTTACCAAAACTTCTGGGAAACAGCCAGAGCAATACTCAGAGGTCAGTTTATTGCAATAAGCAAACACATTAAAAGGCAGGAAAAAAATGGCCATTGGCTATCTAACCCAACATCTCCAACAAACTGAAGGGAAAAAAAAATAACAGCAAGAAAACCCAACACCCTCTAAAAATACTGAAATTATAAAAATTATAGCAGAAACAAATAAAATAGAAAACAGAAAAACAAGTGAAACCATCAACAAAACTAGGAGTTTGTTCTTTGAAAAGGTCAATAAAATCGACAAACTACTAGCAAAACTAACAAAGAAAAGATGGAAAAGACACAAATAATGCGAATAAGAGAAGAATCGGGCAACATCACAACAGAACCAACTAAAATAAAAAGGCTAACATTAGGATATTATTAAAAAACTATACTCAAACAAACATGAAAACCTAGAGGAATTGGACAAATACTTAGAAATGCACAACCTACCTAAACTGACACAAACCAAAATTGAACACCTGAACAGACCTACTACAAAAGAAGAAATTGAAAAGGTAATAAAACAACCTCCAGATAAAATTTTTTTTAAAGCCCTGGACGAAATGGTTTTGCAAGTGAATTTTATCAAACATTCAGAGAATTGTCATCAATTCTAGATAAAGTATTTCCGAAAATAGAAAAAGATGGAATTCTCCCAAAACCTGTTATGAACATAGATGCAAAAATCCTGCATAAAATCCTGGCCAATAGAACTTAAAAATACATTAAAGAAATAATTCACCATAACCAAGTGGGATTCATAACAGGTATGCAAGCATGGTTCAACATAAGAAAAACAATCAATATAATTCATCACATTAACAAGACAAAGAACAAGAACCACATGATGCAGAAAAGGCCTTTGACAAAATCCAACACCCTTTCCTGATTAAAACACTCAAAAAAGAATAGGACTTTAGGTGAATTTCTTCAACATAGTGAAAAGTATATATGCAAACCCGAGAGACAACACCGTTCTCAATGGAAAGAGGTTAAAGGCATTCCCTTTAAGAATAGGAATTAATGCCCACTATCACTTCTCTTTCTCTAGGTCCTATAACCCTGGTGTACAAGTTGCCTTACCGCGTTCACTTTTGATTGCTGTGAGGCTGAACACCATGACACTGGTGTGTCAAATGCCTTAATGATTGGCTACCCAATGCAGACAGAGCATGGGGTGGAGCTCCCAGATTAAAACAAGCTTAGAAGGAGGAGTGGCATCCACTGCCATAATAGCTTGCCTCCAGAAACCCTATGAACCTGAAGAGAGGAAGAAAGGCATCCAAGCGTCGAGGACTCTCCTTCATAGGGTCGCTATGAGTCTGACGGCACTTAACAACAACATCACTTCTTCAATATTGTATTGGAAGTCTTGGCAATAGCAATAAGACAAGAAGAGGAAATAAGAAGTATCCAAATTGGCAAAGAAGAGGTAAAATTATCTCTCTATGCAGATGATATGATACTTAGAAAACCCTAAAGATTCAGCAAGAAAACTACTGCACATAGTTGACCAGTTCAGCAAAGTGGCAGGATACCAGATAAATATACCAAAAAATCAGTTGGATTTCTCTACAGTGACAAAGAGAATAAAGAGCTAAAGCTAAGAAAAACAATACCCTTCACAATAGCTAATCAGAAGATTGCACTTGGGAGTAAATCTAATCAGAAACACAAAGGACCTATTCAAAGAAAAATGAGAACACATTACTACAAGAAACAAAAAGAGACCATGAGAAGTGTAAGAATGTCCCTTGCTCATGGATAGAAAGACTCAATATTGTGAAAATACTACCAAAGGCAATTTACATGTTCAATGCAATCCCAATACAAATACCAATTCATTCTTCAATGATATGGAAAGGGTAATCTCCAGTTTCATTTGGAATGGAAAGAAGCCCCAAATAAGCAAAGCACTCCTTAAAAATAGAAACAAGGATTGGGGTGGGGGTAGGACTGAGAAAAACTGGATAAATTATGTTTACTGCATTGAAGCTGATGAGGGAGAGAATAGTTTAAAATTAATATCTTTTAGGGTATTATGATTATCATAAGAGTTCGTAATGAGGGTTGCAGAGTGGAGTACACTTGGGGTGGAGGTGGGGATATGCGGGGTGAAGGAGGGGATTGTGTGAAGGAGTTTGTCTTTTGCTTTTCAAGGAG
>NW_006400233.1:103338-116568 GCF_000299155.1 Elephantulus edwardii | reverse complement strand
CCGCCTCCTCGCCCGCCATGGCTGCTCCCCGCCAGCCGCGCGCCCTGGTGGCCGCCGTGCCCGCGTCCGAGAAGGCCAAGCTGACGCACCCGGGGAAGGCGATCCTCGCAGGCGGACTGGCAGGCGGCATCGAGATCTGTATCACGTTCCCCACCGAGTATGTGAAGGCGCAGCTGCAGCTGGACGAGCGCGCGCACCCACCTCGGTACCGGGGCATCGGGGACTGCGTGCGCCAGACAGTCCGCAGCCATGGAGTCCTGGGTCTGTACCGCGGCCTTAGCTCCCTGCTTTACGGTTCCATTCCCAAGGCGGCCGTCAGGTTCGGCATGTTCGAGTTCCTTAGCAACCACATGCGTGACGCCCAAGGACGGCTGGACAGCACGCGCGCGCGGGCTGCTCTGCGGTCTGGGCGCCAGGGTGGCTGAGGCCGTTGTGGTCGTGTGCCCGATGGAGACTGTCAAGGTAAAATTCATCCATGACCAGACTTCCACAAACCCCAAGTACAAAGGATTTTTCCACAGTGTCAGGGAGATCGTCCAGGAACAAGGACTAAAGGGCACGTACCAGGGCCTCACGGCCACTGTGCTGAAGCAGGACTCTAACCAGGCCACACGCTTCTTCGTCATGACTTCCCTGCGTAACTGATACCAAGGGGACAACCCCAACAATCCCATGAACCCCCCTGGTTACCGGGGTCTTCGGAGCTATAGCGGGTGGTGCCAGCGTCTTTGGGAACACTCCACTGGATGTGATCAAGACCCGGATGCAGGGTTTGGAAGCCCACAAGTACCGCAACACCTGGGACTGCGGCCTGCAGATCCTTAGGAACAAGGGGCTCAAGGCGTTCTACAAGGGCACAGTCCCTCACTTGGGCCGGGTCTGCCTGGACATGGCAATCGTGTTTGTCATCTATGACGAGGAGGTGAAGCTGCTCAACAAGGTGTGGACTACAGACTAAGTCCAGCATCTGTGCGATGAACTCCGAGCCTCTGGGCGGGGCTCCACATCCCACGTGATTCCAGTGTGGCATGCCAAACAGCCATCTTCCCGCCTCCCCCCAAGTCCTTTGAGCTCTGTGGCCCTGGGTCTATGTGTCCTGCAGTGCTGTGTGTCCCCTGTGGTTTGTGTGTGACACTACCATTGTGTCCAGCCAGGCTGTAGCTGGGTGTCCCTGTGGCCTGTGAGTCCGTGCCTACGTGTCCCATTGTGCTTCCTTCTGAGCCATATGCTGGTATCCTGTGTTGTGTGTTGTCACCCCATGTCTCACTTCCTGGGGTGCCTATGTGGCCTAAGTCCACAGCCTCTGCAGCCATGGCCTGGTCCCAGTCCGGTGCCTTCTGCCCAAGCTGGCGGGGCATCCCGCCTCGGCCTACCAGAGCTGCCTCCAGGCCACAGCCTGGCCTCACCGCATTCCAGGGGCTTCAAGCCCCCTGCTTCTCCCGCCACAGGCCTTAACTGGCCCTCGGGCCCTTCCTTCACCCAGGATGGGGTGGCACTTGCCACTCTCAGGACCACCCTCCAAGGCAAAATAAACTGGATCCTGTCTCGAAAAAAAAAGGCATGCCAACCCTGTTATCTCAGAATATACCAGAATGAGACCACTTCTCACACTCTCACTATCCTAATCCCAGCCATAAGATGTGACTTCTGTGCCAATCACAACTTCTGCATTTGCCCTTATATCCGGTTTTGTCAAGGTAGCCTACACTGATATCAAATATCTACAAGGCCCTCCCGTCAACCTAGGCCTCCTTGCCTTTGACTATATCTAAATCTTTGAAATCACTAAGAGTATTCCTATCTTGGAATTTCTGTACTTACTACTTTCTCAGGCCAGAAAGCTTTTCCCCAGAAACTCAAGGGGTCTTCTTTATGTTCTTTCATTTCTGATGATGAAATGGTTAAAGAGGCCTTTTCTGATCACTCCACTGCCTCTAGACATTTGCCTAGCTTCTCACTCTAGACGGCACTAGGTGCCCATGTAGCTGGAACAGCATTCCCCTACAGTAGGCCCTCAAAATATACCTGAAAAAAAGCCCCGTTTCCAAAGAGAATAATAAAAGCGGGTTGGAAATGAATGCACTCATCTAATCTTGGCATTTCAGTGCCTCAATCTCTCTTGCTGTTAGCCGCCATCAAGTTTATTGTGAGTTACAGGCACTCCGTGTGCAGAACAGAGCTGTCCCACAGGGTTTTCCATTTGTGACCTTTCAGAAGCAGGTCAACAGGACTGTCTTCTAAAGTAGCTCATGTTGGGTTCAAACTCCCAATCTTTTAACTACTTGTCAAGCTCTTAAGCATCTGTTCCATGCAGTTCCCCAGTAGAGCCTTTTACTACGTGGCCTCTTTTAGCTCCAATGTGGTCCCAGATGAGATCACTGTCACATAGAAGTGCAGAGGGCATACCACTCCATAGCTAGAAAGGGGCTGAGGGACAGATTCTAAACCAGTTTTTCCTGCTACTCTTCTGCTCCCCCCCACCCATGCTGCAGCTCACTAAGCTACATATTTGGGCATGTTTTCTCATTCTTGAGCAATTCAGAAAAGTTTTCTCTCCCACTAATAGCCACAAACTGTCCTAATGATATTTTTTCCAAAAAAATGAGGCAAATAAATAAAAAGCATACAACCAAAAATAACTGAAAGCAAATACACACATAGCCTTTCTCCTGACCCTGTGTCTTGACCACACAGCTGTTTTAAGTTTCTGAGAACCAAAGTACACACAGTTATGAATGCCAATGGAAAATAATCAGAGGGGACTTGTGCACAAAAGCATAAAAGAACCCACTTTAAGGATAACTAGTAAAACATGTATGGGGACCCAATGTGGGAAGGGGTGGGAGAAGAGAGGTGAGGATGGGTAGGGGGTAAATCACAGTGTTGCACAATTTGGTGGATGGAGGAGAGGGTAAAGGAAATGGGAACTATCCAGCAGAACCTGAAAAGAAAAGACAGGGCATAGTCTAAAGGTGATAATTTTATAAAACATAATGCAAGGCGAGCTCTGACAGCCTAATAGCAAGAAGCTGCACTGCAATCCCAGAGGTTCGAATCCACCAGATGCTCTGCTGGAGAAGGAGGGGCAATCTCCTCTTGTAACAATCAGATCCGATTTGACAGTACACACACAAATAATAATAAATTTTTTAAAAAACCAAAACATAATGCATAGGGGAGCTCTGGTGGCCAAGTGGCAAGAAGCTGTGCTGCAATCCCAAAGGTGCACGGTTCAAATCCACCAGATACTCCACTGGAGAAGGAGGGGAAATTTCCTCCTGTGCCAGTCGGATCTGATTCAACAGTACACAACAAGGCGGTGGAAGGTGGGGGAAACCATAATGTATAAGAATGATTGTTTGAAAAACAATCTAAATGAAGAATAGCATCAAACACAATATATACGAACTAGATAAGCAAACCAATATAAAATAAAAAATTTAAAAATAAACACAACCACCCACCCACCCACTGTGGCTTTGGCAAGTCAAGTCCTTGTGTTGCCCACAAAAGGGGGGGAGAGCGTGCTGGGTCAGCAAGGAGGTGCATCACCTCTGTGGAATGCTCGGGAGCTGGAGGCTTTCTATAAACAGAACCTCTGCAAGGACCCATGCTCCATTAACACTGTGATTTCTCCTAATATTAGAATATTGCACAGTGCTTGAACACTGGACTGCTAATTAAAAATCAGTGGCTTGAACAAGCACTAGACAAATAACAGGAGAAATCTTGTGTGGCATTCTTCCTACAAGCAGTTCTACTCTACCCTGTAAGATCACTGTAAGTCAAATCAACAGCAATGGGTGGGTGGGTGGTTGGTCTGTCTGTTTGTGGCAAGGGAGAAGAGAGGGGAGAACCAGTCTAGCTCACAGAGCACATGCAATGAGGGCAGGGTCAAGGATTCTTAGCAACCCTGAAGAGCTTAAATGGAAAGATATCAGGCCAAATCTACCGTGGCTACTCCCAGCCCACGTCTGAAACCAAATCTGTCAGGACTCCATTTAGCCTACCCAGGTTAAGCCAAACCTCTTCCACTCCCTCTTTACAGGCCAGCAGTGTGACTAGCACTCTTGGCTCCTTGGCATGCAAAGGTACCATGCAGCATGTTCAGCATGCTGAGGACAGGAGGAATTCTTCATGAAAAACAAGCCTCTATGAGGGAAGCACCCCCTGCCCACCCCATCCACCCACCACTCATATCCACCTCACTCATAAACTCAAATTTAAAAACATGTCCTATACTGTTCCTGGGGACAAGAGTCCCTCTAGATGAAAGTAAGCAGACTCAGTATGTTGCTAGCACTGCTCTCTGCCTTTGTTTCAAATTTCCTTCAAGGACAATCCTAAGACATTCACAGGCTCTGCACTATTAGATCCAAGTGCAGTTCAGTTACTGCACACCAGGGCTAAGATCAGAGTCCTGCTCATCCTGGCTAGAGCTCAGAAAGCAATCTCAGAAAGCAATCTTCCTTCTCTAGTCCTTCTTCCAAAGACAGCCAAGAGAAACAAACTGCAACTGGAAGCTTCTCCATGAACTTGAGTTCTGAGGATAGTCAGCCCTATGTCATTTGTGCACCACAATTTCCTGTTTTCAGTTCACACAGGTTTGTACAACACAGTTCAGTCTGTGGATAAGCAGACTCTTCCTGTAAGAAGCCTCCCTAAGGAAAATTAAAATGCTAATGGAGGCCATGGACAGAGAAAGGCTTCCTAAGAAAATGGCTTCATTGTGTAACATGGCAGAAAATGAAACACACCCCACAAATAAATGTATGGGTACAACCAATGTAAACATATTCAAGATGACACTTCCTGGAGGCCAGATTGACGATCTGAGCACCAGATCAAGCAAAATAGATAACTAGGTCAGCAGCCACTCAATGCCAAAGTTGTACTGGTATCTCTGATGCTAAAGGCCTCTCTACCAGGGGAGAAGGGGCCGGGCCCAACCTCTGCCATGTACTAGGCAGGCTGAAGGACAGAGTGAGCCTTGTCACTTGGTAAAGACAGACAAAGAGGAAAGAAGTCCACCCCCAAGCAAATCCCTAGACATGGACATCCATGCAGGACAGCATCAGCAGCACAGCACTTACCACATTCCAGAAGAGTGGGTTGAAGGTAATGGCAAGGACAGCAACCACAAAGTTGTAATCTAAGGGGTTCACATAGGCCAGCAGTTGATTCATAATGCAGAGGTTTGCCTGTAGGGACAGAGGCAGCATCAGGAAGTTTGTCCAATGTCCTCTGGCAAGGATTCAAAACATCAGACGGTGGGCAGATCCTCAAAAACAATGTTGCCCTCTGAGAATAAGCAAAGATTTGGGGACATCTCAAAAAAATGAAGAAGTTGAAACTTAATCAACTGTGTTGTGCCCTGTCAAAGGACACAGAGGAGCAGTGAGCACAGGCAGTTCTCAAGGAGACCATGTCCAGTAGCTTGAAAACAATGTGTCACCACACATGGGGGGTCAATGCATAGGTTACTACATGGCATGAACGGGATTCAATAGAGTTGAAGTTTGCAGAGGACTCTGATAATACCCAAGTAGCTGAGATGTGTAAAGAGGTGTATAGCCTCACTAGCTGTCAGGTACAAACAAAACAATAGTAATTCACCATTTGTCACCAACCACTTTGTTCCCAATATAAACCTGAGTTTATAGACAACTCAGTCCTGAGGAGAGCTGGACTAAGAAAATTGCTAAGGGTGCTCCCTACATCCAGTTCTTACACTCAAAGGACTCAAAATCCTTACGCTTCCTCCTCGAACCTCACACATGTGTGCAAAGAACACTTACAATGCTGTCCTATCATCAATTGCAATGGAAAACATCAGGAACAACTAAGTTGTCCATCAATAGAAGAATAGAAAATAAAGCATGGCCTACTCCCAAAGTAATTAAACCATAGACTGTATCCATATCAACTATATCCATAGGCATCAATATGGAAAGTTCTTAAGCACATAATGCCAAATGGAAAAAAAAATGCAAACTGTAAAGTTCAGAGAGTATATATACAATTTTTCCAATAACAAAAAACAATACTAAATATTCTTTCAGTGTGTGAAAAAGCTTAGCACTGAGGTCACCAAGTTCATGATATTGTTACCTCTAGCCTAGGGTTGCTCACACTTAGCAGTTTGCACTCTGGGTTAATCACTCCTGCCGTGTGTATTGCAGGATGTTTAGCGGTAATACTTGCCCAATTATACAACTAAAACTGACTCCAGACAGTGTCAAATGTCACATACAGAGGCAGGAGAAGAGGAATCACTCCCACTGAGAACCACTGCTCCAGAATACAAGAGAAAAATAATACTGGAAGTACTGAAGATTGGTTCCTTTCATGAAAAAAGATGGTATGTCCAGAATATTCTGAATGGCAAGTTCTTGACTGAGTGTCTGCATCATCTCTGCTCTTTAATTTTTCATTTTAACAAGGATTCTTGAAGCCAGAAAGTGAACAGGTGATGTCTCTCCACATACAATTCAAAACAAAAGCACTAAATTGTATAATTAAGTGCATATCCACCGAGGTTCTGATCTTTCCCATAGTGTCTACTTTGGTGTTGCATTATGTTTCATTTGGAAAGAACAATAAATCCTTTTGAAAAACACTGCCTCTTTCTTCGGTGTTAGAGTGGTCAGTTCACCCAAGTTGCAGACACAGCACCTAGAGATGAAGTTGAGAACAGTGAAGGAACTCTTCCCCAGGACAAGCAGAAGAAACAGCCTCCAATCCTATTCTTGGCTCTTCAAACAACCTTTGCCTGGCACAGCTCAGTCTGTCTGATCACTTAGGGCTCAGCCTGTCTGGTCCCTTAGGGCCATCCGGGTAGCATTGTTGGGTGTATGGAATATTTTGAAAATTCTTTCACATGGTCTGGCATGTAACTCCCATGTTTGGGCCTCCTCTCCTAGTTAGATAATTTATTTCTCAAGGGCAAATATCTAAATCTCTCTACAGACCCAATTCAGTAAATGGTAAAGTCCTAGACACAATGTTATGGATTGAATCACATCTTCTGCAAAATATGTCTTGAAATCCTAGGGCCCATACCAGCAAATATGATCCTATTTGTGAGCAGGGGTTTTATTTCTTAAGATAATTAGGGCAATGTTACAACCACTCTGGAAAGCAGTCTGGCATTTCCTCAAAAAACTGAACACAGGAATTCCATATGACCCAGCTATTCCACTGCTTGGAATATACCCCAAGAGAATGAGAACTGAAACACAAATGGAGACTTGTACACCAAGGTTCACAGCAGCATTATTCACCATTGCAAGAACATGGAAACAGCCCAAATGTCAAACCATAAACAAATGGATTGAGAACTTATGGTATATTCACATGATGGAATACTATGCAGCACACAGGAGCAATGATTTTGTAAATTACTACCTAACTTGAGAGAGACTGCAGAGCATTATACTAAGTGAACTAAACTCAGTTCCAAAAGGACAAATATTGTATAGAATCATTATGGTAGAACATGTATGAGGATCCAAGGGATGGAGGGGGAGAGCAAAGGGTTGTGGATGGGAGGGGGCGGGGGGTAGGTTAATCATAGGTTCGCACAATTTGATGGGTGGAGGGAGGGGTAGGTAAAGGAAATGGGAAAGATCTGGTGTGAAAAACAATGTATATGAACTTTGTGATAAACCAGTATAAAATTTTTTTGAAAGAAAATAATTAGGTCATATCCAAACAGGGTTGTTTCTAAATCTAATCAGTAAACAACTGAGCTGTCAAAAGACCAGAAAGGACACAGAATAAACACCATGAGAGTTTCACAGAAGGAACAGACTAAGACTTCCCCATAGAGCTACAACCTAAATTTAAACTTTTGGCCTCCTGTCAAAATAAATTTAGAAAATAAATTTCTGTTCTTTAAAGCTATCCATTTATGGTATATTTTTACGGCAGACCAAGGAAGCTAAGAATGAGCAAAAGAAACCAACAAAGGAGTCAAAATAATTAACTGAACATGTGAATTAAACAACTAAAGAGAGATGACTGAGTACTGAGTACAAATCAAAAGAAGAATAAAATATTCTCCCACTCCAGAAACAATTACAAAGTTCAATAAGATAGTAAATAACAAATACTGGGGAGGTTATGAGAGATTGGAATTCCCATGTTGCTGATAGAAATGTAAAATGGTGCAAGCACTACTGAAGCAGTTTGGTGCTTCCTTAAAATGTTGAAAATGGAAATACCATTTGATCCAGAAACCTTACCATTCATTAGGTGTGAAACAAGAACTGTAATCTGAACTTATATATGCACACCCATGTTGCAATATTAATAATATTAATTATCATTAATATTAATTAGTATTAACATTATTATAATTATTATTAATAATAATAATGTTACAACTACAACATTATTTGTAGTAACAGAGAAACAACTCAAGTGTCTGAAATAAATGATGGTACATTCAAATAATGAAGTAGTAGGCAACACACAACAACAATAAAGAATTTTCAAAATACTGCATAATATGGCTAAATCTAAAGGACACTGTGCCTAGTGAAATAAGTCACAAAAGAAAGCAGGGTGAGGGAAATAGGAAGAATCTGGTCTGAATAACAATGCAACCAAATTTTGTAAAAAAACTAGTATAATAGTTAATAAAAAAGAAAGAAAAGGACAAATATTGTATAATCCCACTACCACAAAAAGCTTAAGAAGGGTTACACACAGAATCATTCCTACATGGTTACCAGTGATGGAAGGAAGGGAGGGGGGAATAAAAATTAATATACAAATAGACACTTATTTAGATGAGTGAAGGAAAAAAAGATAATAATAATATAATAATTATAAAAAGAGAATAAGCAGATAGTGTCCATTTTATAATACCAGCCAAAATGTGTGTGAATGCTTTGTAAATTTCCATTCAAGTCACAATTAAAAAAAATTTAAATGATGAATAGAAAAAGGAAGACCTACTCAGGGAATGGCAGAGAGATCAAGTGCAGATGCAAGCTCTGTTCGGGCCAACTGCAGCCTCAGTGGGCCACCAGGAACAGCAAACTATATCTTCTGACACCAGTTCACCTTTCCTTAGGTTGTACCAAAAGAAGCCCTCAGCAGCAGTTACAGGGGAAGGGGTACTGTGGCTCTAGAGAGATCTTAATACTTCCTGCCACCAAGCTTTTCTCACAGAAGAGAAAATCCTTCCTCCAGCAACTCCTTGGGTTATGACCAGAAACTTCAAGTCCCACTCAAGGACAAACCACCCAAAGAGGTGAAGTAACTCAGGAAGAACAAAATCACTAAGAACAGGCCTCAGAAGCAGGGTACATCACCCCAGAGGGACCTACCAGTGCCCCTCAGTCATCCAAGCCAGCAGCCCAGTGGCGTAGCCATGTAGCCGACAGGCTTCCAGTCTCAGGATGACCAGAGATCTAGCTCTAACTTCTCTGTTCAATAATGTACTCACTCCTAATTTAGGAACATGGTGACATACATTGGACAGATCATTATAAAAATATCGACATTAAGTGAAATGTTTACAACAGATCACAAAATATATTATACAACCACAAAATTACATCATTAAATAACTGGCAAAACCCTGAAAATCAGGGCCCAGTTGAATTGGCACATACTTTAACCATCACAGCCAGTATTATGCTAGCCTCACACCTGCCAGATGCACAAACAGGATTCATGTACAAAATAGCTTGATAGAGTTTTTATGATTGCCATAAATACTGAAGAATTTCTCCAGGTTTGTCTCCTTTGCACTGTTCACCATCTCAATCTGTTGCACATCCAAAATCCCAGCTCACTTTTTTGTTTTGGAGTAATAGATTTTTATTTTTGACACTTTCACAAAGTTTTCATTTAAGAATCTTTCCAGTGAAGATCTGCAGGTGCTCAGCTCAGGGCCGGGGCTCTCCCTTGCCCAAGTGGTGGGGTGGAGGTATGTACTTCCCTTCCTTTATCAGCTTGTCCCTCTGCTTCCGGATGTCAGCCATCCATTTAATCGTTTTCTGATGAAGCAAACATTCTCTGAAATCATCATACTCAATCTTGCATTCGTTTTCTGCCCAGGTACCACCAATCCCATGGGCACATTCTATGCACTCTTTTTCAAAAGCATGGCAGCGGGCTGAAAGCCTATAAGGCTGCTCTGCACTTTGGATTGTCAACCATCAGTCTATGTTAATGTTCAGCCTTTTCTGCACATCAAGGAAAGGCATGGCGTACAAGAGGAGAGCCCTTGGTATTCTCGATCACCTCTGCCACAGTACAGTCCCCAGCTCACTTTTGTTCTGCCACATCTCTGGGCCCTTTCCCTCTCACTTTGTAATTCAAGCCCTAATCTACCTCCTCCCTCCAGTCCTACACCTTAGAGGCCCTCCAAATGATCTAGGATGACCATCCACACACACACATCTGCCCCATTTTCTCATGACTCAGAAGCACATGTCTCCAGAAGCTTAACCCTATGAGTTTGCTCCTTATAGCCTGAACTCCATACCCCAGGCCACTATCACCATAAAGACTAACCCAGTAGGTTGACTTCACTCATTCATGCTCAACACATCACCCTACACCCTTTCACAGTGGCTTCTACACTTGTCTGAAACTCTTTCCACCTCTCCAGACTTTCAGCACACTTATCCCTCAGAAACAATTCTCATTCTCATTCATTCTCATTCTCTCTCTCTCTCTCTCTCTCTCTCTCTCTCTCTCCCCCCTTCCCTCCCTTTCTCCCTTCCTCCGCCCCCTTCCCCCGTGACTGCATTGGTAACTCTGTTGTAATTATTTGCTCATTTGTCCTGGTCTCATAAGAGTTCCTCCAGGCAAGAGGGCCACTTTTTTTTTTTCATCTTTGTCTCTCTGGTGCCCATCTACTGCCTGGCGGAGGATAAAAGTTTATTACCTGAGGCTTGCTCCATCACCAGTAACAAGAGGGTTTCCATTGTTCTCTTCTCTTACTTTGATACCCTCTACTTGAGAGGTGCAGGCCACCTGACTCAGTTCTGGACTGTAGACCAGAGCCATACTACCCAGTTAGGACACTGCAGCTGGTGAGGCAGCAATTCCCATTAATTCCATGAGACATGGTACAGATGGGTTTGGCGATCTGCTTCCAAAAGGTCACATACTTGAAAACCCTCTAGAACTGTTTATCCTGAAACATAGAGTTGTCATGAATCTAAATTGAATCCCTGATGACTAACAATTCAAAAACAAACCAGAATGTTCAACTAAAGTCCCAGTACTATGCATGTCCCAGACTATGTTTTAAGGTCTAGATGATGTGTAAATTGCCCTCAATAAAAGGAGAGGTTTAACAAGGACTTCAGGCAAGGTCAATTCTGAAATGATCTCCCCAGTAGCCTATTCCTCCTGAACACTTCCCTGTTATTGAAAATTACCTACTACTGCCCAACAAACAGTAAGCACCTTGTACAGGGGCCCTACTTAGGGAAGGAGGTACTAAGGCAGGTCGAAGGATCCCAACATGGGGTTAAGACACCCACATGAGTGCACACCTTGTGACTAGCTACTGAGGTAAAGAGGTTTCAACTTTACATAATCCTATCTCATTCAATCTCCCCAAAATCATCCTCAGAGAAATGCACTGTCTAGCAAATAAAAAAAACAGGACTATGGAGGCCACATAGTTGGCAAAGAGCCTTAACATACTCACAATCCATTGTTGTCCCATAGATTCTGATTCCTAACAACCTACAGGATACAAGAGAACTACCCCAAAGGGTTTCCAAGTCTGTCATCTTTATGGAAGTACACTGCCACATCTTTATCCCCCAGAGTAGCTGATGGGTTTGAGATGATGACCTTTCAGGCCTTAAAAGGACGATAAGCTAAGCCGTAAATTGTTAGCACAAAGGATGCATTGCATAGTCTTCTCAGAAGTAGATAGGCAGCAAGATCACTGAAGCCCCGACTGCCTCAGGGGCAATGAAAAAAGTGTTTCTGGGTTCCAAATGGGTAAGCAACAACTGGCACAGCCACCATCCCATCTCTGATATCCACATCCCCCTTCTTTATCCTTCCACTTAGGGCTAAACCTGTTAAAACTGGACAGAGGGTATCTCTTCATCAGCCCCAGTGCCCTCAGGTTATCCTGGTCTCCTGAAAGAAGTATCTGATACTCCAAGCAGCCTTGAAGAGTAGAGAGAAAGTGCAAATCCCTGTCGCCTGCAGAAGAAACAACTCAGTAGAAAATAATAACTAATGGTTCAAAGCAGAATTCCAGACAAGGTGCCTTTAAGTAGTCTGTGCAGATTTCTACTCCTCACTTCAAACGGCTTCTTAGTGCTCACTTCCCAAAACATCTCCTTAAGCAGAATCACTTGTAAAAGGGCCAAAAACTCAGGTCAGAAAGTAGCAGTTGGGCGTACTTGTCTAACCATCTCAGGTGCCTGGGTCACCAGAACCAAAGGAAGGTCTTCCACTACCACTCTATCTTTAAAAAAAACCCAAAAACCAAACAAACAAAAAACCCACATCAGCAAAAATATCTTGGAAAGAAGCAACATCCTACATAACTAAAACCCCTCAATGTCATCACCCTTAGAACTAATGGCTGAAGGGAGAGTAAACAAACATACCAGGTGCAGAAGGAAATGCAAACCTTGGGAATAATCCTATGCTGTCCCCCAAAAATTGGTTCTGTCACTAAAATTTGACAGACTGGCAAGGAGGAGGCTCACAGCAACTCCACTTTACTGAGGAATTTGGGAATGCCTGAAAGCAATGTTTTATTTTCAGAGAATGATTTGCAGCACGTCAATAGTAGTCAGAGTTCATGCCACATTGTGACATCCAAGCAAACAGTAGGAGCCCACAGAGTCAAAGTCACATCGATTGCAAAGGGCAATTGATTATATATACTCTGTATAGATCATAAAAAATTATGGCTAACATTGAGAAGAATGGGTATTCCCACCATACTTAATTATACTCATATGAAACCTAGCCCAAGAAGCTATGTCCAAACACAACAAAAGAATACTGCATGGTTTAAAACCAAAAAGTGTTATTAATTTTATTAGTTTTAATGAACATTTACAGAGATTTGGGGTTTTCATTCATTCATTGTTGCACTGTTTTCTCCACCGTCCTCCCCAGTTCGTTCTTCTTTCCCATCCCCATGTCTGTTTTAATTGTCCAGTCACCACAGTGCTTGTCAAAGCCAGTTCTGATTAATCTCCTTTGTCAGTGTGTCCCTTG